>NC_057804.1:641397472-641695925 GCF_018294505.1 Triticum aestivum | reverse complement strand
GAGGGCGAGGGCGGCGGCTTGATGTGTGAGGGCGACGGTGAAGGATCTGGTGGGGCATCGCCGGGAGTGAGGGAGGAGATGGGGGCGGGCGGGGTCGGCACCGGGAGTGAGGGAGGAGATGGGGGCGGGCGACGCCGGGATCGGGGAAGAGATGGGGGCGGGTGGCGCCGGGAGCCAGGGAGGAGGTTGGGGGTTGGAGGCATCGATCGTAGGGTTTTTTGGCACGGTTTTTTTTCGCGGGTGGGTTGCGACTTAACTGAGGTGGGAGGATGACAAAAAAACCGAAGGTGGGAGGATGACGAAAAAAACCCAGCGAAAATAAACCGCGCAGACTATTCACCAACTGCTCCATTAGGAGTAGAGACTCCTAATGTCTGAGTTGGTGAATAGTCTCCACGGTTTATTTTCGTCTCACCTTTCGCTGGTTTATTTTCGTTTCTCCTCCCACCTCCCAGTTCCGGTCCACGAAAAAAGAACACAACCAACCAACGATGCCTCCAGGTAGCCCTCCCCCTCCATCGAACGAGAGATTACCCCACTAATCTCCCCGATTTTTTTTAACCTCGCAGGCATCCCCCACCGGTTTTTTAGCGAACCAGCCTCCCCAACCGATTTTTCTAAACAACACTTTCCTTCTATCGGTGGATACCACAAATCAGCCAACGATCAAAATCAAAACTCTCGGTTCAAAAAAATAAATCAAAACTCTCCATATATACACACTAGACGACCAAAGATCTAAATTATCCATATATACACCACCACTTTCCTTGTGTAGCTTGCACGGATATCAATGATACAATCCTACGCATGGATGTCTGATTCTTTCCCTGGCAATCAATCAAACTTTCCAAAAATTTCTCCTGAGCGGGGCGGCGAGCCGTGGTTCTCCGTGTCTATCGTTCAAAAATTTCCCATCAGAGGGGCAGTGAGCCGTGGTTCTCCGTGTCCCCTGAGCGGGGCACGAACGCATCTTTTGCACCTGAGGAGGCACAGGTCAGCCGTTTTCATTTGAATCGCCGCAAATGTTCATCGGATCATTGCCCTGTTCATCGAATAGTTTGTTAGTGAACTTCCATGTTTAAGTGTTGGTCTGTGGTAAGGTTTACCTGAAGGTTTCTTATACTACTTTCATCAATTTGGTCAATCAGGTTCACGAACGCTTCAACCAATTTGGTCAATCAGAAGTTGAGGCCTTGCACGAACTTGAGGTTCATCTTTGATAGCACGAGCTTCAAATAATCAGAACTTGAGGTCTTGCAAAAACTTGAGGTTCATCTTTGACTACACGAACGCTTCAGGTAATTAGTGTTGGTCTGTGACACGAACGCTTCTTCCCTGCAACTACACGAACGAGGTGTTTTCAGCTCGCTCCTACACAACTTCAGGCCTTGCACGTCCCGTTGGGGCGCCCAGGCGGTGCAATCGTTAATCAGTTTCCTTTTCGTTGAACATCTTGTAGCAACGTAAATTGGATAGTTGTCAGACATAATTTAACTTTGCCCGTGGACACCTTCTAGGAAATCAATATATATGCACTGTTGCACAAAGGGTGTGAGAAAACGAGTCGTTGGTTGACTGTTGCACAAAGGGTGTGAGAAAATGAGTTGTTGGTTATATGACAAAGCAATCATAAAAAAATTATTACAATTTTATGCCTGCATCAAGAGTATACCAAGCAACTGATATCAATGCAAATGAGATTACAATTTTAGATGGTTTGCCTTAACAGCCGATGACCAACTACATTCTTCCTTGAGTGATTTTTACAATGCAGCTGGTAATTTTCAGAGCATAGTCCAAGGCACTTCTGGACATCTATGAGGTACCTGCAATTACTGTAGTTGGTCGAAATGCCCGATCGGTTACAATAGAATGCTATCTAGGTCACATACCTGAACCAGGCTTTATTCCTAGGTCACATACAGCAGTTCAGTCATACATGAGAAGATGTCCAATATGTTAAAATAGCATCACTGGGGTGTGTTTGCGCATCATTGAACGTTGCCATGTAGGGGCGAAACATAATGTTCAGCCATAATAGTCATAATGCACATGTAATTAGAATCAGACTTTATTTCTAATCAGTGAGGTTGTTTCAATAACAAACTTTTATGCATGACATCAAAATAACAAGCATAATAATTTGCCAGGGAACGGAAGTAGGATTTGTCTTTGCAACATTGTTGTCTGATCTATTCTTCTCATTGTCTGGGCACCGACAGACCATGACACTTCAAGATATGGACGCGCCAAATCTGCGCCGACCTCCTCTACGTGATATCTCTAATGTGTATCATCATTCTCATATGTCTCCAGTGCCAGGTAATTCCCAAATATCACGAATGCTTTATCGCATTGGTTCATATGGTTTAACTGGTTTTGCACTAAAATTTACTACAAAAGTAGTGAGCTCGGAAAACTTAACCCCGTTTGGATCCCGATGGGAACAGGTAAAACTTGCTAAACAACTATGAGCGCACAAGAGAACTGAGCAAATGGATGCGAGAAATGACCAAAGTCTACATCTTCATGATATCACAGATATTGATGAACTCTCCAAAGGGAGTCCAGGTATAACTCAGTAACAACAGTTAAATGGCTTTTTAACAAACAATTTATTATCCACAATGGCTGATGATACGATCGGGATTTCTACTTATTTGAACAGGGTTTGTTCAACAAGGGAATGGCCCACATAGATCTACTGGCCTATTCATACGTGAAGCAACAATCCCTTCTACCACCAACATGACACCCTTAAATGATGCCAGCATTTGTACCCTGAGCAATCTGACAGATTCTTCGGACGGTAAATCGATGCATGGTCAGTGAGGGAGTCCTGGATTAGGGGGTGTCCGGATGGCCGGACTATGACCTTTGGCCGGACACCTGGACTATGAAGATACAAGATTGAAGACTTCGTCCCGTGTCCGGATGGGACTTTCCTTGGCATGGAAGGCAAGCTTGGCAATACGGATATGTAGATCTTCTCCCATTGTAACCGACTCTGTGTAACCCTAGGCCTCTCCGGTGTCTATATAAACCGGAGGGTTTTAGTCCGTAGGACGAACAACAATCATACCATAGGCTATCTTCTAGGGTTTAGCCTCTCTGATCTCGTGGTAGATCTACTCTTGTACTACCCATATCATCAATATTAATCAAGCAGGAGTAGGGTTTTACCTCCATCGAGAGGGCCTGAACCTGGATAAAAACATCGTGCCCCTTGTCTCCTGTTACCATCCGCCTAGACGCACAGTTCGGGACCCCCTACCCGAGATCCGCCGGTTTTGACACCGACATTGGTGCTTTCATTGAGAGTTCCTCTGTGTCGTCGTCTTTAGGTCCGATGGCTCCTTCGATCATCAACAACGATGCGGTCCAGGGTGAGACTTTTCTCCCCGGACAGATCTTCGTATTCGGCGGCTTTGCACTGCGGGCCAATTCACTTGGCCATCTGGAGCAGATCGAAAGCTACGCCCCTGGCCATCAGGTCACATTTGGAAGTTTAAACTACACGGCCAACGTCCGCGGAGACTTGATCTTCGACGGGTTCGAGCCACAGCCAAGCGTGCCGCACTGTCACGATGGGCATGATCTAACTCTCCCGCTGAACAGTGCCCTGGAGGCCGCACCAGTGTCCGCTCCGACCCTTAGCTCGGGGCCGACTGCGCCAAGCGAGGACGGGTGGCTGGACACCACCTCGGGGGCTGCAATCTCTACGGCGATCGAGCCGAACACCATACATGTCCTTTGCGAAGCTCGTGACTCCAAGGTTCCGGACTCCGAACCTTCCGCGCCCCTGCCAATCGAATCTGATTGCGCGCCGATAATGGAGTTCGCCGCCGCGGACATCTTTCAGCACTCTCTTTTCGGCGACATTCTGAATTCAGTAAAGTCTCTCTCTTTATCAGGAGAGCCCTGGCCGAACTATGGTCAGCAAGGTTGGGATGCGGACGACGAAGAAATTCAAAGCCCACCCACCACCCACTTTGTAGCCACTGTCGATGATTTAACCGACATGCTCAACTTCGACTCCAAAGACATCGACGGTATGGACGACGATGTAGGAGACGAACAGGAACCAACGCCTACAGGGCACTGGAAGGCCACCTCGTCGTATGGCATATACATGGTGGACACCCCAAAAGAAGGGAACGGCGATGAAACAACGGAGGATGACCCCTCCAAGAAACAGCCTAAGCGCCGGCGTCAGCGGCGCCGCTCTAAATCCCGCCACAGCAAAAACGGCGATTCCGGCATGGGAGATAATAACACCCCGGACAGTGCCGAAGACAATCCCCTCCAGCAGGATTCAGCACAGGAGGATGGAGAAGCCAGCCCTCATGAGAGAGCGGCAGACAGAGAGGTAGAGGACGATAATTACATGCCTCCCTCCAAAGACGAGGCAAGCCTCGACGACGACGAATTTGCCTTGCCCGAGGATCCCGTCGAACAAGAGCGTTTCAAGCGCAGGCTTATTGCCATGGCGAGCAGCCTCAAGAAAAAACAGCAACAGCTTAGAGCTGACCAAGACCTGCTAGCCGACAGATGGACTGATGTCCTTGCGGCCGAAGAGTACGAACTCAAACGCCCCTCCAAGAGTTACCCAAAACACAGGCTGCTACCCCGATTAGAGGAGGAAGCACACAGACCTACATCACCAGCGCATGATGCGGCCGACCGGCCACCTCGTGGCCGCGACAGAGAGGCCTCTCGGCCCTCTACTCAAGCCGCACCCTGGCGTCGCTCAAAGAATACCAAGGCACGGGGAAATGCGCCAGACCTGTGAGATATATTGGAAGACAGGGCAAGGCAAACAAGATCGATCTATGGATTGCGTGGGCGCCCCACGACACGTGATGATAATCGTCATGCCGGATATGGTAAATTCGGCCGGGCCGAACATAGTAGACAAAGCTCGCTCGAGCTACGTCGTGATATAGCCCAATACAGAGGCGCCGCACACCCACTATGCTTCACAGATGAAGTAATGGATCATCAAATCCCCGAGGGTTTCAAACCCGTGTCATACGATGGCACAACGGATCCGGCGGTATGGATCAAGGATTATCTCCTTCATATCCACATGGCCAGCGGCGATGATCTACACGCCATCAAATACCTCCCACTCAAGCTTAAAGGACCAGCTCGGCATTGGCTTAACAGCCTGCCAGCAGAATCAATTGGTTGTTGGGAGGACCTGGAAGCCGCATTCCTCGACAACTTCCAAGGCACCTATGTGCGACCACCAGACGTCGATGACCTAAGCCACATAATTCAGCAGCCAGAGGAATCAGCCAGACAATTCTGGACATGGTTCCTAACCAAGAAAAATCAAATAGTCGACTGCCCGGACGCAGAGGCCCTTGCAGCCTTCAAGCATAACATCCACGACGAGTGGCTTGCCCGGCACCTAGGACAGGAAAAGCCGAAATCCATGGCAGCCCTCACAACACTCATGACCCGCTTTTGCGCGGGAGAAGACAGCTGGCTAGCTCGTAGTAATAACATGACCAAGAGCCCTGGTAATTCGGATACCAAGGACAACATTGGCAGGTCGCGTCGCAACAAGGAAAAGCGCCGCATTAACGGCGACAATGCTGAGGATACGACAGTTAATGCCGGATTCAGAGGCTCTAAACCCGGTCAGCGGAAAAATCCATTCAAAAGAAATACTCCGGGCCTGTCCAATTTGGACCGAATACTCGATCGCTCGTGCCAGATACACGGCACCCCCGAAAAACCAGCCAACCACACCAACAAGGATTGTTGGGTGTTCAAGCAGGCAGGCAAGTTAAACGCCGAAAACAATGACAAGGGGCTGCATAACAATGACAAGGAGGAGCCCCGGCCGCCGAACAATAGGGGACAGAAGGGTTTCCCCCCACACGTGCGGACGGTGAACATGATATACGCAACCCACATACCAAAAGGGAGCGGAAGCGTACACTCAGGGACGTATATGCGTTGGAGCCAGTCGCCCCAAAGTTCAACCCATGGTCTTCCTGCCCGATCACTTTTGACCGAAGGGACCACCCCACTAGCATCCGCCATGGCGAATTCGCCGCATTGGTTCTAGACCCAATCATTGACGGATTTCACCTCACTAGAGTCCTTATGGACGGCGGCAGCAGCCTGAACCTGCTTTATCAGGATACAGTGCAAAAAATGGGCATAGATCCCTCAAGGATTAAACCCACAAAGACGACCTTTATAGGCGTCATACCAGGTGTAGAGGCCAACTGTACAGGCTCAGTTACACTTGAAGTGGTCTTCGGATCCCCGGATAATTTCCGAAGGGAGGAGTTAATCTTCGACATAGTCCCGTTCCGCAGTGGCTATCACGCACTGCTCGGACGAACCGCATTTGCAAAGTTCAATGCGGTGCCGCACTACGCATACCTCAAGCTCAAGATGCCGGGCCCTCAAGGAGTCATTACGGTCAATGGAAACACCGAACGCTCTCTCCGAACAGAGGAGCATACGGCGGCCCTCGCGGCGGAAGTACAAAGCAGCCTCTCAAGGCAATTCTCCAGTCCGACCATTAAACGTCCGGACACCGTCAAGTGCGCCCGGAGTAACCTACAACAAGACCGCCTGGCACGTTCCGAGCACGCGTAGCAATGCGGCCCCAATCCCAGCCCTCGCAAAATTGCGAAACCAGACTACATGTACATAATTATGCTCTGAAAATACCATGGGCATAGGGGGAGGGGCACGACCACGACATGCCCAAAACGCGGCTCAACCGCACCAGGGGCTCCCGATTTTGTCATTCTTTTTTCTTACTTTCAGGACTCCACTTTACGGAAGGCCTGTCCGGCAGTACAATCGCGGAACACATGATGCAACGGCCAGGGAGGCAGAAAGCTACGTCGAGTGTCCAGGTGGTCTCTATAACGAGCAGTATACTTGTTTCACATATCATCCCGCAGCTCGCCCCTGGAGGGGGGACATGTTAAATAGTCCCACCTCTTGCTTACCGCACTATTTGCATCGTTCTGCTTTTACCGCAGAATTTTTGAATAAACAATGCATAGCTTTTCTCTATTATTGCATTACCCTTTTTTTATAAAAATATGTTCAGTTATGACATAATGAAACCGTACACTTTGGTAAGGCCAATGCACCAGGGGCTTGCGTACCCTAGAATATGGTGTGAGAAGTCCAAACACTCTCATGAGTGCGGCACCCCGAACTTATAGCATTATATGCATCGGCTCCGAATCATGTCTTGGGTCAATAGTTGGGTTTGCCCGGCTCCCGTGTTTTGGTGCCTTACGTTCCATTATATCGTCTAAGGTAGCACTGGGAGAACCACTGCGGTTGTGCCCCGGTTGAGCCGGGCTAAGCACCTCAGTGGAGAAAGCTAAAACTGGCCGTCATGATAGGGCGAGAGCTGGTCGCTGTTCGAGAGGTTTTCGAGTCCCTAAAGACTTATGCCGCTTAGAGCGAGGAGTCGGCTTTGTCCGGCCTAGGCGTGGATAGTGCCCCAAACTCGGTCTTCCGAATACTAGGGGCTTCGCTAAAATTTAAAATTATAGAATTCTATGGCTAAGTGAGAGTGTTCAAGCATTATAGTCCGATTGCCTTGTTCGTTGTGTTGAGCGCCTCCCTCTAAGGACCCAATAATGGGAAAAAGAGCGCTCAAGTTTATCCCGAACACCCCAGCACTCGCGGCATGGGGGCAGAAGCCGACGACTCGCCATCTCTCAATTTTGATAAACGGCCGCACATAAGGTAATATTTTAAATTCAAAAGCGTTGCTTAGCGCATATGAAACAAGTTTTCAGCGTACAGGATTACAAATGCGAGTTTACTCAAAAATTACATCTTTGGAGCACTCATCCGCTATACGGCGGGCACCCTTCAGGACGCCCTCATAATACATCTCGGGCTTGCGATGCTCCTTGCCCGGCGGTGGTCCGTCCGTCACAAGCTTCTCAGCGTCCATCTTGCCCCAATGCACCTTAGCACGGGCAAGGGCCCTACGGGCACCTTTGATGCATACGGAGCGCTAGATGACTTCAAGCCTTGGAGAGGCATCCACCAGCCGCCTTACCAGCCCGAAGTAGCTCCCAGGCATGGCTTCCCCAGGCCACAGCCGGATTGCGAGACCCTTCATGGCCTGTTCGGCCACCTTATGGAGCTCGACCAGCTGCTTCAGCTGGTCGCTCAAGGGCACCGGGTTTCCGGCCTCAGCATACTAAGACCAGAACACCTTCTCCGTTGAGCTTCCCTCTTTGGCTCGGTAGAATGCGGCAGCGTCAGACACACTCCGGGAAGATCTGCGAATGCTCCTGGAGAGCTCCGGACTCGGGTAAGTAACAAGTAATTCACTTTCGCGTGCTTGCTTTGCATAAAGAATGCCTTACCCGCCGCTATCTTCTTCATCGCCTTCCTGGAGGGCTTTTTGGGCTTTGGCTTTGGCAGATTTGGCGCTCTCAAGCGCCGAGGCGAGCTCGGACTCTCGAGTCTTCGAGTCACGCTCCAAACTCTCGTGTTTTTCCACGAGAGCCTGGAGCTCTTGCTGCACTACCGCCACCCGCGCCTCCTGCTTCTCTCGCTCGGTACGCTCCATGGCCGCATTGTTTTCGGCTTTGGACAGCATTTCCTTCAGGGTTGCCACCTCGTTTGTGGCCCCTGCATACCCACGTTGATCCTGTCATTTTTTGCAACCACATCTTTTTTTTATACATACTTACATAAGGTATTACTTACCTTCCTTGTCCTCGAGCTGCTTCATGGCAAGGCCGAGCTCGTCCTCGGACCGCTCGAGGCTCTGCTGCAATGCATTAACCTCCACAGTCAGTGCGGAAGAGGTCAGCAGCACAGCCTGCATTCCCATATTGACATACTTACGTTAGACTCCTGCGTATATCTTTTTGAACCTCAGTTCAGCTTTTCTTTCCAAACACCAAACTGAGCATCAGGGGCTACTGTCTATGCGGTAATATTTTTACATATCTTAAATACATACCTCAAAGCCTGTTAGAAGGCTGGCACAGGCTTCGGTCAGCCCGCTCTTGGCAGACTGAACCTTCTGGATCACCGCACTCATAATAGTGCGGTGCTCCTCGTCGATGGAGGCACCGTTAAGCACCTCTAGCAGATTAGCCGGTGCCTCCGGTTGGACGGAGGTCACCGGCATCGTAGGCTTGCCCTTCTTAGTAGGGGGCCGCCTGCCGGATGCCGGAACCATTGAAGGTTCCGGTGCGGTGTCCTGCCTAGGGCCGGACTTAGAGCCCTTTGGGGTGTTATCCCCTTTTCGCCTGGAGTCCGGGAGGTCGCCTTGCGGCGCGTCCAGGACCACCTCCTCCTAGCTTGGCCCCTTTTGGGACGCCACCTCGGCATCATCCGCAGCGCGAGGAGAGGAGGCGGTCGGAAGTGAAGTGCTATTCACATCCGACGAACCCAGGGAACCGCTCGACAAAGCGTCGAGCCCGGCCTTGGGCGGACTGCATGATTATATTCGGCGTCAGAAGGTACTATGCAATAAAGAAACGCCATGAGTTATTCTGGTACCCGGATATTTAAGATTTCGCCAGGGGCTTGGCCCTGGGTGGCCACTCTTCTTCGCCGTCGTCGGCGTTGGTGGAGTAGTCCGGAGGGAGGGTCCTTCCCTTCTTGGACCCTCCGGCCCCCAAGTTGGGGCGGCCTTCCTTTTCTTCTCTTCCCCCGCTGGGGGAGAGACCTCTCTTTCCTCCTCGTCGTCTTCACGGTAGGAGTCCGCCTCGGAGTCATCGGACAATGAGTCTGACACCACCTGGCGCCGGGAACTCTTTCGAGTTCCTGTGGCCTGCTTCTTGGCCTTCTTCTCCGGCACCACGTAAGGTGCCGGGACGAGCAGCCCCGTCAAGTGGGCGTCTGCTGGATCTTCGGGCAAAGGAGCCGGGCAGTCGATCTGTCCGGTCTTCTTCTGCCATTCTCGTCAAAGGAACGGGAGCTTAGATCCCGCATAGAGTTAAACTATGAAAAACAAGTATCCCGTAAAGGGTAAAATAAGCTTACTACGCTGGCTTGTTGTTTCACGCGGAATCCGCGATCCTCGGTGATGGGAGGGGGAACCTCGGCGCCCTTGAATAACACCTTCCAGGAATCCTCGTGCATTGTGTCAAAGAGCCTGGTCAGAGTTTGGTGCTGGGCCGGGTTGAACTCCCATAAGTTAAAGGCCCGTCGTTGACATGGGAGGATCTGGCGGATGAGCATGACCTGGACTACATTGACGAGTTTAACCTCTTTGTTCACCTGGTCTTGGACGCAGGATTGGAGTCCGGTTCGCTCTTACGAATTACCCCACGACAGACCCGTCTCTTTCCAGGAGGTGAGTCTTGTAGGGAAGCCAGATCGGAATTTTAGGGTCACGCGGCTCGGTGATGTAGAACCACCCCGATTGTCACCCCTTTATGGTCTCCACGAAGGAGCCCTCGAGCCATGTAACATTGGGCATCTTGCCCACCATGGCGCCTCCGCACTCCGCTTGTTGGCCGCCCACTACCTTCGGCTTGACATTGAAGGTCTTCAGCCATAAGCCAAAGTGGGGCTTGATGCAGAGGAAAGCCTCGCACACGACGATAAACGTCGAGATGTTGAGGATGAAGTTCGGGGCAAGATCGTCGAAATCCAGGCCGTAGTAGAACATGAGCCCCCGGACAAATGGGTGAAGTGGAAAACCTAGTCCGCGGAGGAAGTGGGTGAGGAACACCACCCTCTCATGGGGCCTGGGGGTGGGGATGAGCTGTGTCAGGACCCCGATTCCAAGTCACATCGACCTAGCCGGTAACACCTCATATCACTTTGCGGCCTCACGCATGGTATTCCCACGGGTGTCGCCTTACCATGGCCCGGGACCGTTTGCGCCTTTTGGCTCACATATATGATAGTGTTGCTAGCATCCACATGACAGAGAACCCGGGCCGACATGGCTAGTCGTGAACCCAAAGCGGCACTAACCCATGGGGACAGGCATACATGAATCACATCGAGCATGTCGGTCATGAACGTATGAATCCGGGATGTAGCACCGGGCTAACAGGACTCTGGTAACCCGGGCTGTAGCAGGCTAGGCAGGACTTCGGATGTCATCGCGTGACATTTCCCCGAAGGGTCAGAGACATGAACGAAGTAAAACACATGCCGGCCAGTCAAGTGTCCAGAGCAGTAGTGTTGGGCTAGCAGGACTCCGGTGAACCGGGTTGTAGCGGACTACTATCGCTCAGGAAGCACTAGACTACATTTCCCCATAAGAGAGGCTGCCAAGGATAAACAACTAGATTGCCGGATCCCACACATACCAAGCATTTCAAACATACACACAATATGCTCGATATGTGTAAATACAACATGGCATCACAACATAACTCTACGACTCAAGTATTTATTCATTAGGCTCCGAGGAGCGAGTTATTACAAACATGGGTCTCATGACCCAACATTCAGAGCATACAAGTCAAAGCACATGCGGAAGCTTAACATGTCTGAGTACAGACATCTACAAATGAAAAAGGCTGATAAGCCTGACTAACTACCAGATCCTGCCGAGGGCACAAGATCATAGCTGAGGTAACAAGCTAAACGTCGAAGTCCACGCGGAACTACTAGCGAGACTGACGTCTCTCTGCAAAACATAAAATAAGCAAACGTGAGTACAAATGTACTCAGCAAGACTTACATCAGAACTAACTACATATGCATCATTATCAACAAAGGGGGTGGTGGAGTTTGACTGCAGCAAGCCAGCTTTGACTCGGTGGCTATCCTGAACTACAACTGCAAGTAACTCTTTTGAGGTGGCGCACACGAGTCCACATATTCACCAATCAATACACCACTATGGATCCGATCCCGTCTTCCTACGAGAGCGCCATCCATAGCACTCAAACTTATCTTGCGTATTTTAGAGTATCCACTTTAACTTGTCTATGAACTGTTATAGGCAACCCAGAAGTCCTTTACCGCGGACACGGCTATTCGAATAGATAATGTTAACCCTGCAGGGGTGTACTTCTTCACACACGCTCTCGCCACTTACCACCATGTACACATCGTGTATCTCGGCAACCTTCAAGCGGAAGCCTGGCGAGGGCGTCGGCCACGACCTGACTAACCACACAAGTCTCTAGTCCAGGTTTATCGCCTATTCGGGTTCCATCCGCAAGGAGATCCGGCCGGGGTGTCACTCACGGCCCCAAACGATGTGTGCAGGGTTCCCGAGACACCAAACGGGCGCTCGGTACACCGGGCCACAGTGTATCTACCGCATCATAGCCCACCCCTAGGGTCAGCGCTACGCACGGCCTCCAACACATATCCTACAAACACCAGAAACTAGTTGCAACTCCTGGACAGAGATCGAGGCGATTAATAAGCCGAGAGGGGCCGAGTTACCGGAACCCAATGTGTGGTAGTAACTGTTTCATGGATCACAAACACATAACTCAGTTCCTGAGGACGGCTGCAATGAGACAACCCACCATGTACTCCTACATGGCCTCTCACTGCTACCTTTACCAAATCGTGTTCACACACTTAGCTCACACACAGTAGGACATGTTCACACACCTCTGATTCATCCTCGATGAATCAGACCTGACTCAACTCTAAGCAGTAGCAGGCATGACAAACAAGCATGTATGAGTAGGCACATCAGGGCTCAAACAACTCCTACTCATGCTAGTGGGTTTCATCTATTTACTGTGGCAATGACAGGTCATGCAGAGGATAGGGGTTCAGCTACCGCAGCAAGTAACAGATGAATCGTTGTTGTCCTAATGCAGTAAAAGAGAGCAGGAGCGAGAGAGTGGGTTTGTATCGGAATGAACAAGGGGGTTTTGCTTTCCTGGCACTTCTGAAGATAATATAGTTCTTCATCGGTGTCATCGAACTCATCGTCGGAACCACGTCTATCGAGAGGGGACAATTACCGGCAAACAAAGAGGGACACAATCAATGCAATGCAACAAATATGATGCATGATAATGTCATGGCAATATGTTGTGATTTGAGCTAATGCAACAGAAAGTCATTTTGATTGAAATGGAATTCAAAACTAGATCAAATTCCAACTCCAAATCTATTATCAAATTTGTCCTAATCATGTTTCATCCTAAACAGTGAGGTTAACTTTCTCAAACATGCATGAAAATGATACAGATGGATAGGTTGCATTTTTCTGATAATTTTTCATATATATTTTGTTTGATTTGAAGCTACAGATTAATTTCTATGATTTTTCAAAGTTTGCAACATTTTTTGAAATAAATAAATCATTTAAGATTTATTTAAATTCCAGAAAAGGATTACTGCGTCTGCCTGACATCATCATGACGTCAGCAGGTCAACAGGGCATGGTCCAGGTCAAACCTGACTAGTGGGACCCACTGGTCAGTGACCCAGTGACATTTAGTGTCACAAACAAGTGGGTCCGGCCAACGGCCACGTCAGCGAGGTCAACGCCGACGCGTGGGGCCATTGTGTATAGATTAATCTTAATCTATTTTTATTAGCTGGTTAGTTAGGCAACGGGGCCCGCATGGCAGTGGCTCTAGGGGTGGTTAGCTGGGTCATTAGCTCTAATTAACCGGCGCCACGTCAGCAGGTGACACCGGCGACCATAGTAGCGGCGGGAACTCGCCGGAGTTGGTCGGGGCGGTGCTACAGGCAATGGCTGGGGGTGCGGTTGCTCCTATGGGCTGTTGGCGCTCTCGCGCATCCAGGGGAGGCACGCGGGAGGGCGCGGGGTGGTCGGAGCTCACCGGAACAAGCTCGCGACGGCGACCGAGGTACGGATTCGAGCGGGCGTGGGCTACAGGGCATGGCGAATTGAAGTAGTTAGCGCGCTCGTCTCCTGGGGACGCGGCGAGCAGGAGGGTGCTACTGGGGTGAGCAGAGGAGCTCGGGAGCATGGGGCGCGCTAGCCATGGCGGTGGCCGGAGCTCGGTGCTCACGGGAACAACAGCTAGGACGAGTAAACGGGTGCGGGGAGAGAGGGGTTCAATAGAGGGGCTCACGGCGATTCTTTTGGTGCAGACGTCGAGGCCGAGGAGGTACTGGTTCCGGCGAATCGACGACGACGACCTTCGGTGCCCGTGGAAGAAGAAGACGATGGAGCCGGCGTTGCAGGGCGTCCGACGAGGCTTGGCTCGTCGAGGATGAAGCTGGAGTCGATACGGAGCTCAGGGAGGCGGAGATGGAGCGAGGGAGTGGCTGGCCGGGGTGGTTCTTGGCAGTGGCCATGGCGGTTTCGACCATGAGGGGGAGAGCGAGGGGGCGAGAGGGAGGGGGTCAGCGGGTTCCAGATGGCCACGGGTAGGTGATCCCTAGCATCGCGCTGGCCAGGGAGGGCCAGGCAGGCAGCTGCGTGCCGGCCCGCGCAGGCGCCGTGCTCGGCCTCGCCTCTGCCAGTAGGCAGAGGTTGAAGACAGGTATGCCCCTGGTGGGCTGGGCCGGTTGGCTGGGCCGCCAGGTAAGGAGGCCCAAGTGGGTGAGACCAGGTGAGTATCTTCTCTCTCTCTCCCTTTCCTATTTTATGTTTTTCTATTTATTTGCTCTATTTTGATTTAGTTTATAAACCAAATCATTTAAATAAATCCTGAAAATAATTGTGGGCATTAACTGAATTATTACAGAGGCCCTTAACTATTTTCAGAATTGTTGGAGCGTTGAAAAATAGTAATAGTATTTAAATGCCCCAATTCAAATACAATATGGTTTATTCAAAAATCCAAAATGTCCTGGAAAAATATGCATCATCTTTGGATATGGTTTTCACCCTTTTCCATAAATCATGAAAAAATTTGCAGACCAATTTGGTTCATTGAAAATATTTTGAAGTTGAACCTATTTGCATTATTTTGGTGCTAGGGGTTTGATCAATCCCCACTTCAAGTTTAAAAGAAATTTAAACATGATGCGGCACAAGACTAGCTAACCCAGAGCAGACCAGAACTAGGGATGTGACAACTCACCCCTACTAAACAAGAATATCGTCCTGAGATTCAGGACGTGAGGTGAGAAGGAAAAGAGGATGCAAGGCTTAGCACAATCTTCATGATCCAACTGCCCTTCTTAAAGATGTCGACTCCTTGCGTCATATTGATCTTGGCATCTTCGCTTTAGAGAGTTTCATCGACACGATGATGACGGAAAGAAACTCTACTAGGATTGATCTTCTTGAAGATCGAGCTATACAAGATCAACTCATGGAATGAGACGTAGAAACATCTCTGGAGCTGAGAGGCAAAACATGCATCAAGAGGGACGGAAGAACAATTTGACGAGGGTTTCAGAATAGCGAGGGAGAATTTCCATGATTCCATGACGGGGCACCTTGGGAGAGGTGACTCATTGGACTGTTCCCTTAAGTGGCAAAAAGAATTACTTTTTATCCATAGATCATTGAAACTCTTCATATCAGCTTAAGGCAATTTACAATTGATCGATTGAAAGAGCTTGAAGGAATGGCATACTCGGACTAGGATGGATGATGTGGACTACCTTGTTGAAGACAACGCAATGGATGATTTTGCTTATCACCGGAAATGGATGGGACCCATGACAAGACCACTTTTGAAGATGATCCTGGACAGCAACTGCTGAGAAGGGCATTCCATGGAAATTTGGCACAATGGGGTGCAAGCTGGGAACAAAATGCAAATGTTGGGAGTGTTCCAACCATCATATCTGCCCGAGATTCAGATCTGGTTAGAAACGGGATACTTCAGACTCACATGTCTGAAAAGAAGAGTTGCAACACAAATCGACGAGATAACGTTGCGAGATTCTCGGGAGATGAACTATGATAGCAAGCTCCAAAACATGAGCTGGTTCTGCTACATACATGTGAACACAATGTCCCAGAGAAGCATGACCACGTAGTAGTCTTATAATGAAACACTACCGAGTTCAGGTGGGGAACCATAATCACGGATAACGAAGTCTTGTGCATTACCATGGATTAGCACTTAACTCCTTTTCCTAGAACAAATCAGTCAGTGGCTTGGTGTGCTAGGGAATACGAATGGAGTGGAGGTAATTAATCTACCAAACCATAGAATACCTCGCACGAATGCATGACGGACTTGGGATGATTCCAAAGGAAGCAAAACAAACCTTTCTCAAATTCATGGCGGCAACTTACACCTAAAGCACATGAATTCGAGGAAGTAACTTCTTCCATCCAAGCATAAGCTTCATGAGCGGAACACGAAGGCATTGCTTACAAAGTTTCCAACACTAGGTTGATGTTCAACATGAATCATGGGGGAGACAAAATGCTGCTGATGGGCTCAACAACAACTCATTGGAATTTCCATATCACTGGACTTCCACCATCACGTGAACACGGTGATAGCATTGGTCAGAGCAAAAGATGTAATGGTGTATGCTCGAGGGATCAACCACGAGTAAGACAACATTACGAACATCGTTGGTTCTGATTTCACTTGACGATAGCCCATACTCAAGTCAAAGTTTTGGCAAGGTAATAGATCCAACAACTGATCACGAGGACCAATTGGTGAAGATATCATCTTTCTTCAACGCACACACAAACACAAAGATATCCCTTCAGAAAGAACCAAATTCGGCAAAGCTTTTTATCTCCCAACTCTCCAAGTTGTTGTTTAGCTTAACGAACTAGCTCAGGGGTATCCAACACAGATTCTTGGAGAAGGGGTGGTTTGCAAGAAACCATCTTGATCACGAGCTCAACATAACGATCAGGGGACAACCTGGTGATACTTCCGAGAGGATATTCAAAAAATCGCGAACCACCGATATATTACTAAGCTCGAGAACAATCTTGCTTTTCAGGGCAAGATGATATGATCAAAAGAGTGAGGAATTGACACAATCCTAACTCATTGATCAAAGAGTGCACCAGAAATAAGGACTAGGTAGCACGATCAACCTTAGGATGATGATTCAATAACCAACACGCTAAGAATGAGAATATTGTCCATTAACTACCAAGCAAAAGGGTTGCTAGGAGTATTGAGTTCACACATCATAGTTCACTTGTCGGCATTCCGGTTACAACAACACGGGACCGAGGAATGAATGATGATAGCGAGAAGTATCACTACGTCAAGAATTCATAAGAGAAGGTGCAATTCTCATGACGTTCCTGACATAAAGTGGGTAATACTTCAGGGTAGAACAGAACAAAAGCTGAATTGGCATTTTGATCTGCGGAATACAACTACTATGACTACTCCAAAAAATGCATGAGGTACTGGAGTTTGTTTCTCCCAGTCATTCCAGAATAGAATGGCTTGACAGACCACAAGAATAATAGGCATTGATGACGAATGCACGACTACTCCTCACAATCAATTGACAGATGGAGGTCAGAATACCACTAAGGAGGAACAACTCGAGGAACATATAACTTTCTGAGTTGTGGATGCATAGATTAGTATGTCGAGTGAAGCTCAACATTTCTTCCGGATAACCCATGCGGAAAGGGTAGAACTGGCAGATTCACAATTATGAACGAAGAACTCCTCAAGAGCACTCTGACTGTGATCATTCGGTTCAGCGAGGAACTTCTGCCATAAGCGGTTCATAGTATTTGGAAGAAGGTAATACCACGGACCTCGAGGACTATCGCAAAGTTACTAATATCCTAAAGGAACTAGCAAACACTATCAGTAGGAGGTAGGTAGGGTGAATCTCGGGTTCAAGAACCCAGGAATAGAATACCTACTATTAAATGGCATCACAGGATGCTTTCGAGAATAATGACCAGAATCATCACACCGGAACACAAACATGGCTAGATTACTAGGTGACTCCCTAAAACACCTAGGTTCATAATAATAGCTCCAACATATATGCCGAGGCAACAAAGTACCTCAACTCACCGATTAGTGTGGTTAATCTGGCCCAAATGAACATTAGAAACGGAGAGAAGGAATTTGCAAACGCATCAGACTATTTAGAAATCTGGGATGACTCGGACAGCATAACGGCTGTAATTGCTCAAAAAGATTGGAGACATGCTACAAAAATGGTGGCATAGCCACTCAGAAGCACAATAACAAGGTTTCGAGATCAACAGTTAACATACAGAAGTAGTAAAAACTGAACTGGGATTTGAAACTATCAATTCTATAACTCTATGGATTAGTAACACGTCATCCTGATAGATAGATGAGAAGGCCTAGTTCTTAATCCCCGTAGAAGAGAAGAGGATGACTCAGATCAGAAGGCCATGAGGTATAAGGAGTAAAAAGAGCCTTATGTTCCCATCCACAATCAATTCCCTTACATACTAAAGCATTTCTAGACACAACTTCGACCAGTTTGGCTTCGTAATCCTACAGGCAGTCAGGCTCTGATACCAACGCTGTCAGGACCCCGATTCCAAGTCACATCGACGTAGCCGGTAACACCTCATATCACTTTGCGGCCTCACGCACGGTATTCCCACGGGTGTCGCCTTACCATGGCCCGGGAACGTTTGCGCCTTTTGGCTCACGTATATGATAGTGTCGCTAGCATCCACATGACAAAGAACCCGGGCCGACATGGCTAGTCGTGAACCCAAAGCGGCACTAACCCATGGGGACAGGCATACATGAATCACATCGAGCATGTCGGTCATCAACGTATGAATCCGGGCTGTAGCACTGGGCTAACAGGACTCCGGTAACCCGGGCTGTAGCAGGCTAGGTAGGACTCCAGATGTCACCGCGTGACATTTCCCCGAAGGGACAGACACAGGAACAAAGTGAAACACATGCCGGCCAGTCAAGTGTCCAGAGCAGTAGTGCTGGGCTAGCAGGACTCCGGTGAACCGGGCTGTAGCGGACTACTATCGCTCAGGAAGCACTAGACTACATTTCCCCATAAGAGAGCCTGCCAAGGATAAACAACTAGATTGTCGTATCCCACACATACCAAGCATTTCAAACATACACACAATATGCTCGATATGTGTAAATACAACATGGCATCACAACATAACTCTACGACTCAAGTATTTAATCATTAGGCTCCGAGGAGCGAGATATTACAAACATGGGTCTCATGACCCAACATTCAGAGCATACAAGTCAAAGCACGTGCGGAAGCTTAACATGTCTGAGTACAGACATCTACAAATGAAAAAGGCTTATAAGCCTGACTAACTACCAGATCCTGCCGAGGGCACAAGATCGTAGCTGAGGTAACAAGCTAAACGTCGAAGTCCACGCGGAACTACTAGCGAGACTGACGTCTCTATGCAAAACATAAAATAAGCAAACGTGAGTACAAATGTACTCAGCAAGACTTACATCAGAACTAATTACATATGCATCATTATCAACAAAGGGGGTGGTGGAGTTTGACTGCAGCAAGCCAGCTTTGACTCGGTGGCTATCCTGAACTATAACTGCAAGTAACTCTTTTGAGGTGGCGCACACGAGTCCACATATTCACCAATCAATACACCACTATGGATCCGATCCCGTCTTCCTACGAGAGCGCCATCCATAGCACTCAAACTTATCTTGCGTATTTTAGAGTATCCACTTTCACTTGTCTATGAACTATTATAGGCAACCCAGAAGTCCTTTACCGCGGACATGGCTATTCGAATAGATAATGTCAACCCTGCAGGGGTGTACTTCTTCACACACGCTCTCGCCACTTACCACCATGTACACATCATGTATCTCGGCAACCTTCAAGCGGAAGCCTGGCGAGGGAGTCGGCCATGACCTGACTAACCACACAAGTCTCTAGTCCAGGTTTATCACCTATTCCGGTTCCATCCGCAAGGAGATCCGGCCGAGGTGTCGCTCACGGCCCCAAACGATGTGTGCAGGGTTCCCGAGACACCAAACGGGCGCTTGGTACACCGGGCCATGGTGTATCTACCGCATCATAGCCCACCCCTAGGGTCAGCGCTACGCACGGCCTCCAACACATATCCTACAAACACCAGAAACTAGTTGCAACTCCTGGACAGAGATCGAGGCGATTAATAAGCCGAGAGGGGCCGAGTTACCGGAACCCAATGTGTGGTAGTAACTGTTTCATGGATCACAAACACAGAACTCAGTTCCTGAGGACGGCTGCAATGAGACAACCCACCATGTACTCCTACATGGCCTCTCACCGCTACCTTTACCAAATCGTGTTCACACACTTAGCTCACACACAGTAGGACATGTTCACACACCTCTGATTCATCCTCGATGAATCAGACCTGACTCAACTCTAAGCAGTAGCAGGCATGACAAACAAGCATGTATGAGTAGGCACATCAGGGCTCAAACAACTCCTACTCATGCTAGTGGGTTTCATCTATTTACTGTGGCAATGACAGGTCATGCAGAGGATAGGGGTTCAGCTACCGCAGCAAGTAACAGATGAATCGTTGTTGTCCTAATGTAGTAAAAGAGAGCAGGAGCGAGAGAGTGGGATTGTATCGGAATAAACAAGGGGTTTTTGCTTTCCTGGCACTTCTGAAGATAATATAGTTCTTCATCGTTGTCATCGAACTCATCGTCGGAACCACGTCTATCGAGAGGGGACAATTACCGGCAAACAAAGAGGGACACAATCAATGCAATGCAACAAATATGATGCATGATAATGTCATGGCAATATGCTGTGATTTGAGCTAATGCAACAGAAACTCATTTTAATTGAAATGGAATTCAAAACTAGATCAAATTCCAACTCCAAATCTATTATCAAATTTGTCCTAATCATGTTTCATCCTAAACAATGAGGTTAACTTTCTGAAACATGCATGAAAATGATACAGATGGATAGGTTGCACTTTTTTGATAATTTTTCATATATAATTTGTTTGATTTGGAGCTACAGATTAATTTCTATGATTTTTCAAAGTTTGCAACATTTTTTGAAATAAATAAATCATTTAAGATTTGTTTAAATTCCAGAAAAGGATTACTGCATCAGCCTGACATCATCATGATATCAGCAGGTCAACAGGGCACGGTCCAGGTCAAACCTGACCAGTGGGACCCATTGGTCAGTGACCCACTGACATTTAGTGTCCAGACAAGTGGGTCCGGCCAACGGCCACATCAGCGAGGTCAACGCCGACGCGTGGGGCCATTGTATTTTGATTAATCTTAATCTATTTTATTAGCTGGTTAGTTAGGAAGCGGGGCCCGCATGGCAGTGGCTCTAGGGGTGGTTAGCTGGGTCATTAGCGCTAATTAACCGGCGCCACGTCAGCAGGTGACACCGGCGACCACAACAGCGGCGGGAACTCGCCTGAGTTGGTCGGGGCAGTGCTACAGGCAACGGCTGGGGGTGTGGCTTGCTCCTATGGGCTGCTGACGCTCTCGCGCATACAGGGGAGGCACGCGGGAGGGCGCGGGGTGGCCGGAGCTCACCGGAACGAGCTCGCGGCGGTGACCGAGGTACGGCTTCGAGCGGGCATGGGCTACAGGGCACGGTGAATCGAAGTAGTTAGCGCGCTCTTCTCCTGGGGACGCGGCGAGCAGGAGGGTGCTACTGGGGCGAGCGGAGGAGCTCGGGAGCGTGGGGCGCGCTGGCCATGGCGGTGGCCGGAGCATGGTGCTCACGGGAACAGCAGCTAGGAGGAGTAAACGTGCGCGGGGAGAGAGGGGTTCAATAGAGGGGCTCACGGCGATTCTTTTGGCACAGACGTCGAGGCCGGGGAGGTACTGGTTCCGACGAATTGACGATGATGACCTTCGGTGCCCGTGGAAGAAGAAGACGATGGAGCCGGCGTTGCAGGGCGTCCGACGAGGCTTGGCTCGTCGAGGATGAAGCTGGAGTCAATACGGAGCTCAGGGAGGCGGAGATGGAGCGAGGGAGTGGCTGGCCGGGGTGGTTCTTGGCGGTGGCCATGGCGGTTTCGACCATGAGGGGGAGAGCGAGGGGGCGAGAGGAAGGGGGTCAGCGGGTTCCAGATGGCCACGGGGTGGCGATCCCTAGCGTCGCGCTGGCCAGGGAGGGCCAGGCAGGCAGCTGCGTGCCGGCCCGCGCAGGCGCCGTGCTCGGCCTCGCCTCTGCCAGTAGGCAGAGGTTGAAGACAGGTATGCCCCTGGTGGGCTGGGCCGGTTGGCTGGGCCGCCAGGTAAGGAGGCCCAAGTGGGTGAGGCCAGGTGAGTATCTTCTCTCTCTCTCCCTTTCCTATTTTATGTTTTTCTATTTATTTGCTCTATTTTGATTTAGTTTATAAACCAAATCATTTAAATAAATCCTGAAAATAATTGTGGGCATTAACTGAATTATTACAGAGGCCCTTAACTATTTTCAGAATTGTTGGAGCATTGAAAAATATTAATAGTATTTAAATGCCCCAATTCAAATACAATATGGTTTATTCAAAAATCCAAAATGTCCTGGAAAAATATGCATCATCTTTGGATATGGTTTTCACCCTTTTCCATAAATCATGAAAAAATTGCAGACCAATTTGGTTCATTGAAAATATTTTGAAGTTGAACCTATTTGCATTATTTTGGTGCTAGGGGTTTGATCAATCCCCACTTCAAGTTTAAAAGAAATTTAAACATGATGCGGCACAAGACTAGCTAACCCAGAGCAGACCAGAACTAGGGATGTGACAACTCACCCCTACTAAACAAGAATATCGTCCTGAGATTCAGGACGTGAGGTGAGAAGGAAAAGGGGATGCAAGGCTTAGCACAATCTTCATGATCCAACTGCCCTTCTTAAAGATGTCGACTCCTTGCGTCATATTGATCTTGGCATCTTCGCTTTAGAGAGTTTCATCGACACGATGATGACGGAAAGAAACTCTACTAGGATTGATCTTCTTGAAGATCGAGCTATACAAAATCAACTCACGGAATGAGACGTAGAAACATCTCTGGAGCTGAGAGGCAAAACATGCATCAAGAGGGACGGGAGAACAATTTGACGAGGGTTTCAGAATAGCGAGGGAGAATTTCCATGATTCCATGACGAGGCACCTTGGGAGAGGTGACTCGTTAGACTGTTCCCTTAAGTGGCAAAAAGAATTACTTTTGATCCATAGATCATTGAAACTCTTCATATCAGCTTAAGGAAATTTACAATTGATCGATTGAAAGAGCTTGAAGGAATGGCATACTCGGACTAGGATGGATGATGTGGACTACCTTGTTGAAGACAACGCAATGGATGATTTTGCTTATCACCGGAAATGGATGGGACCCATGACAAGACCACTTTTGAAGATGATCCTGGACAGCAACTGCTGAGAAGGGCATTCCATGGAAATTTGGCACAATGGGGTGCAAGCTGGGAACAAAATGCAAATGTTGGGAGTGTTCCAACCATCATATCTGCCCGAGATTCAGATCTGGTTAGAAACGGGATACTTCAGACTCACATGTCTGAAAAGAAGAGTTGCAACACAAATCGACGAGATAACGTTGCGAGATTCTGGGGAGATGAACTATGATAGCAAGCTCCAAAACATGAGCTGGTTCTGCTACATACATGTGAACACAATGTCCCAGACAAACATGACCACGTAGTAGTCTTATAATGAAACACTACCGAGTTCAGGTGGGGAACCATAATCACGGATAACGAAGTCTTGTGCATTACCATGGATTAGCACTTAACTCCTTTTCCTAGAACAAATCAGTCAGTGGCTTGGTGTGCTAGGGAATACGAATGGAGTGGAGGTAATTAATCTACCAAACCATAGAATACCTCACACGAATGCATGACGGACTTGGGATGATTCCAAAGGAAGCAAAACAAACCTTTCTCAAATTCATGGCGGCAACTTACACCTAAAGCACATGAATTCGAGGAAGTCACTTCTTCCATCCAAGCATAAGCTTCATGAGCGGAACACGAAGGCATTGCTTACAAAGTTTCCAACACTAGGTTGATGTTCAACATGAATCATGGGGGAGACAAAATGTTGCTGATGGGCTCAACAGCAACTCATTGGAATTTCCATATCACTGGACTTCCACCATCACGTGAACACGGTGATAGCATTGGTCAGAGCAAAAGATGTAATGGTGTATGCTCGAGGGATCAACCACGAGTAAGACAACATTACGAACATCGTTGGTTCTGATTTCACTTGATGATAGCCCATACTCAAGTCAAAGTTTTGGCAAGGTAATAGATCCAACAACTGATCACGAGGACCAATTGGTGAAGATATCATCTTTCTTCAACGCACACAAACAAACACAAAGATATCCCTCAGAAAGAACCAAATTCGGCAAAGCTTTTTATCTTCCAACTCTCCAAGTTGTTGTTTAGCTTAACGAACTAGCTCAGGGGTATCCAACACAGATTCTTGGAGAAGGGGTGGTTTGCAAGAAACCATCTTGATCACGAGCTCAACATAACGATCAGGGGACAACCTGGTGATACTTCCGAGAGGATATTCAAAAAATCACGAACCACCGATATATTACTATGCTCGAGAACAATCTTGCTTTTCAGGGCAAGACGATTTGATCAAAAGAGTGAGGAATTGACACAATCCTAACTCATTGATCAAAGAGTGCACCAGAAATAAGGACTAGGTAGCACGATCAACCTTAGGATGATGATTCAATAACCAACACGCTAAGAATGAGAATATTGTCCATTAACTACCAAGCAAAAGGGTTGCTAGGAGTATTGAGTTCACACATCATAGTTCACTTGTCGGCATTCCGGTTACAACAACACGGGACCGAGGAATGAATGATGATAGCGAGAAGTATCACTACGTCAAGAATTCATAAGAGAAGGTGCAATTCTCATGACGTTCCTGACATAAAGTGGGTAATACTTCAGGGTAGAACAGAACAAAAGCTGAATTGGCATTTTGATCTGCGGAATACAACTACTATGACTACTCCAAAAAATGCATGAGGTACTGGAGTTTGTTTCTCCCAGTCATTCCAGAATAGAATGGCTTGACAGACCACAATAATAATAGGCATTGATGACGAATGCACGACTACTCCTCACAATCAATTGACAGAGGGAGGTCAGAATACCACTAAGGAGGAACAACTCGAGGAACATATAACTTTCTGAGTTGTGGATGCATAGATTAGTATGTCGAGCGAAGCTCAACATTTCTTCCGGATAACCCATGCGGAAAGGGTAGAACTGGCAGATTCACAATTATGAACGGAGAACTCCTCAAGAGCACTCTAACTGTGATCATTCGGTTCAGCGAGGAACTTCTGCCATAAGCGGTTCATAGTATTTGGAAGAAGGTAATACCATGGACCTCGAGGACTATCGCAAAGTTACTAATATCCTAAAGGAACTAGCAAACACTATCAGTAGGAGGTAGGTAGGGTGAATCTCGGGTTCAAGAACCCAGGAATAGAATACCTACTATTAAATGGCATCACAGGATGCTTTCGAGAATAATGGCCAGAATCATCATACCGGAACACAAACATGGCTAGATTACTAGGTGACTCCCTAAAACACCTAGGTTCATAATAATAGCTCCAACATATATGCCGAGGCAACAAAGTACCTCAACTCACCGATTAGTGTGGTTAATCTGGCCCAAATGAACATTAGAAACGGAGAGAAGGAATTTGCAAACGCATCAGACTATTTAGAAATCTGGGATGACTCGGACAGCATAACGGCTGTAATTGCTCAAAAAGATTGGAGACATGCTACAAAAATGGTGGCATAGCCACTCAGAAGCACAATAACAAGGTTTCGAGATCAACAGTTAACATACAGAAGTAGTAAAAACTGAACTGGGATTTGAAACTATCAATTCTATAACTCTATGGATTAGTAACACGTCATCCTGATAGATAGATGAGAAGGCCTAGTTCTTAATCCCCGTAGAAGAGAAGAGGATGACTCAGATCAGAAGGCCATGAGGTATAAGGAGTAAAAACAGCCTTATGTTCCCATCCACAATCAATTCCCTTACATAACTAAAGTATTTCTAGACACAACTTCGACCAATTTGGCTTGGCAATCCTACAGGCAGTCAGGCTCTGATACCAACACTATCAGGACCCCGATTCCAAGTCACATCGACCTAGCCGGTAACACCTCATATCACTTTGCGGCCTCACGCATGGTATTCCCACGGGTGTCGCCTTACTATGGCCCGGGACCGTTTGCGCCTTTTGGCTCACGTATATGATAGTGTCTCTAGCATCCACATGACAGAGAACCCGGGCCGACATGGCTAGTCGTGAACTCAAAGCGGCACTAACCCATGGGGACAGGCATACATGAATCACATCGAGCATGTCGATCATCAACGTATGAATCGGGGCTGTAGCACTGGGCTAACAGGGCTCCGGTAACCCGGGCTGTAGCAGGCTAGGTAGGACTCCAGATGTCACCGCGTGACATTTCCCCGAAGGGACAGACACAGGAACAAAGTGAAACACATGCCGGCCAGTCAAGTGTCCAGAGCAGTAGTGCTGGGCTAGCAGGACTCCGGTGAACCGGGCTGTAGCGGACTACTATCGCTCAGGAAGCACTAGAATACATTTCCCCATAAGAGAGGCTGCCAAGGATAAACAACTAGATTGTCGTATCCCACACATACCAAGCATTTCAAACATACACACAATATGCTCGATATGTGTAAATACAACATAGCATCACAACATAACTCTACGACTCAAGTATTTAATCATTAGGCCCCGAGGAGCGAGATATTACAAACATGGGTCTCATGACCCAACATTCAGAGCATACAAGTCAAAGCACATGCGGAAGCTTAACATGTCTGAGTACAGACATCTACAAATGAAAAAGGCTTATAAGCCTGACTAACTACCAGATCCTGTCGAGGGCACAAGATCGTAGCTGAGGTAACAAGCTAAACGTCGAAGTCCACGCGGAACTACTAGCGAGACTGACGTCTCTATGCAAAACATAAAATAAGCAAACGTGAGTACAAATGTACTCAGCAAGACTTACATCAGAACTAACTACATATGCATCATTATCAACAAAGGGGGTGGTGGAGTTTGACTGCAGCAAGCCAGCTTTGACTCGGTGGCTATCCTGAACTACAACTGCAAGTAACTCTTTTGAGGTGGCGCACACGAGTCCACATATTCACCAATCAATACACCACTATGGATCCGATCCCGTCTTCCTACGAGAGCACCATCCATAGCACTCAAACTTATCTTGCGTATTTTAGAGTATCCACTTTCACTTGTCTATGAACTGTTATAGGCAACCCAGAAGTCCTTTACCGCGGACATGGCTATTCGAATAGATAATGTTAACCCTGCAGGGGTGTACTTCTTCACACACGCTCTCGCCACTTACCACCATGTACACGTCGTGTATCTCGGCAACCTTCAAGCGGAAGCCTGGCGAGGGAGTCGGCCATGACCTGACTAACCACACAAGTCTCTAGTCCAGGTTTATCGCCTATTCCGGTTCCATCCGCAAGGAGATCTGGCCGGGGTGTCGCTCACGGCCCCAAACGATGTGTGCAGGGTTCCCGAGACACCAAACGGGCGCTTGGTACACCGGGCCACGGTGTATCTACCGCATCATAGCCCACCCCTAGGGTCAGCGCTACGCACGGCCTCCAACACATATCCTACAAACACCAGAAACTAGTTGCAACTCCTGGACAGAGATCGAGGCGATTAATAAGCCGAGAGGGGCCGAGTTACCGGAACCCAATGTGTGGTAGTAACTGTTTCATGGATCACAAACACAGAACTCAGTTCCTGAGGACGGCTGCAATGAGACAACCCACCATGTACTCCTACATGGCCTCTCACCGCTACCTT
This sequence comes from Triticum aestivum, assembly GCF_018294505.1. Taxonomy (NCBI): domain Eukaryota; kingdom Viridiplantae; phylum Streptophyta; class Magnoliopsida; order Poales; family Poaceae; genus Triticum; species Triticum aestivum. Next base: position 641,668,194 of record NC_057804.1, on the reverse strand, counting down.
TACCAAATCGTGTTCACACACTTAGCTCACACACAGTAGGACATGTTCACACACCTCTGATTCATCCTCGATGAATCAGACCTGACTCAACTCTAAGCAGTAGCAGGCATGACAAACAAGCATGTATGAGTAGGCATATCAGGGCTCAAACAACTCCTACTCATGCTAGTAGGTTTCATCTATTTACTGTGGCAATGACAGGTCATGCAGAGGATAGGGGTTCAGCTACCGCAGCAAGTAACAGATGAATCGTTGTTGTCCTAATGCAGTAAAAGAGAGCAGGAGCGAGAGAGTGGGATTGTATCGGAATAAACAAGGGGGTTTTGCTTTCCTGGCACTTCTGAAGATAATATAGTTCTTCATCGGTGTCATCGAACTCATCGTCGGAACCACGTCTATCGAGAGGGGACAATTACCGGCAAACAAAGAGGGACATAATCAATGCAATGCAACAAATATGATGCATGATAATGTCATGGCAATATGCTGTGATTTGAGCTAATGCAACAGAAAGTCATTTTAATTGAAATGAAATTCAAAACTAGATCAAATTCCAACTCCAAATCTATTATCAAATTTGTCCTAATCATGTTTCATCCTAAACAATGAGGTTAACTTTCTCAAACATGCATGAAAATGATACAGATGGATAGGTTGCACTTTTCTGATAATTTTTCATATATAATTTGTTTGATTTGGAGCTACAAATTAATTTCTATGATTTTTCAAAGTTTGCAACATTTTTTGAAATAAATAAATCATTTAAGATTTATTTAAATTCAAGAAAAGGATTACTGCATCAGCCTGACATCATCATGATGTCAGCAGGTCAACGGGGCACGGTCTAGGTCAAACCTGACTAGTGGGACCCACTGGTCAGTGACCCACTGACATTTAGTGTCCAGACAAGTGGGTCCGGCCAACGGCCACATCAGCGAGGTTAACGCCGACGCGTGGGGCCATTGTATTTAGATTAATCTTAATCTATTTTTATTAGCTGGTTAGTTAGGCAGCGGGGCCCGCATGGCAGTGGCTCTAGGGGTGGTTAGCTGGGTCATTAGCGCTAATTAACCGGCGCCACGTCAGCAGGTGACACCGGCGACCACAGCAGCGGCGGGAACTCACCTGAGTTGGTCGGGGCGGTGCTACAGGCAACGGCTGGGGGTGCGGCTTGCTCCTATGGGCTGCTGGCGCTCTCGCGCATACAGGGGAGGCACGCGGGAGGGCGCGGGGTGGCCGGAGCTCACCGGAACGAGCTCGCGGTGGTGACCGAGGTACGGCTTCGAGCGGGCATGGGCTACAGGGCACGGCGAATCGAAGTAGTTAGCGCGCTCGTCTCCTGGGGACGCGGCGAGCAGGAGGGTGCTACTGGGGCGAGCGGAGGAGCTCGGGAGCGTGGGGCGCGCTGGCCACGGCGGTGGCCGGAGCACGGTGCTCACGGGAACAGCAGCTAGGAGGAGTAAACGGGCGCGGGGAGAGAGGGGTTCGGTAGAGGGGCTCACGACGATTCTTTTGGCGCAGACGTCGAGGCCGGGGAGGTATTGGTTCCGGCGAATTGACGACGATGACCTTCGGAACCCGTGGAAGAAGAAGACGATGGAGCCGGCGTTGCAGGGCGTCCGACGAGGCTTGGCTCGTCGAGGATGAAGCTGGAGTCGATACGGAGCTTAGGGAGGCAGAGATGGAGCGAGGGAGTGGCTGGCCGGGGTGGTTCTTGGCGGTGGCCATGGCGGTTTCGACCATGAGGGGGAGAGCGAGGGGGCGAGAGGGAGGGGGTCAGCGGGTTCCAGATGGCCATGGGGTGGCGATCCCTAGCGTCGCGCTGGCCAGGGAGGGCCAGGCAGGCAGCTGCGTGCCGGCCCGCGCAGGCGCCGTGCTCGGCCTCGCCTCTGCCAGTAGGCAGAGGTTGAAGACAGGTATGCCCCTGGTGGGCTGGGCCGGTTGGCTGGGCCGCCAGGTAAGGAGGCCCAAGTGGGTGAGGCCAGGTGAGTATCTTCTCTCTCTCTTCCTTTCCTATTTTCTGTTTTTCTATTTATTTGCTCTATTTTGATTTAGTTTATAAACCAAATCATTTAAATAAATCCTGAAAATAATTATGGGCATTAACTGAATTATTACAGAGGCCCTTAACTATTTTTAGAATTGTTGGAGCATTGACAAAGATTAATAGTATTTAAATGCCCCAATTCAAATACAATATGGTTTATTCAAAAATCCAAAATGTCCTGGAAAAATATGCATCATCTCTGGATATTGTTTTCACCCTTCTCCATAAATCATGAACATTTTTCCAGACCAATTTGGTTCATTGAAAATATTTTGAAGTTGAACCTATTTGCATTATTTTGGTGCTAGGGGTTTGATCAATCCCCACTTCAAGTTTAAAAGAAATTTAAACATGATGCAACACAAGACTAGCTAACCCAGAGCAGACCAGAACTAGGGATGTGACAAGCTGCCCCTTGTTTGGGAGCCGGTGCGCGATGTCGTTAGACAAGTATCCGGCCTCCTTCAACTTCTTGATGTGTCCCTCGGTGACGGAGGAGACCATCCACTTGCCTCCCGCTCCGGACATGACTGGAGAAGGTTGAGGCAGGGTGTGCGGACTTGGGTGTTGGAGCTCGAGTGCGCGAAAATGGATAAGCAGAGGAGGAAGAAGGCGTAGATGGAAAAGGTGGATCCTTATCCCCTTATATGGGCGGACGAAACTATGTGCCCCCACCAGCCTGGTAAAACTCGCTTATCTCCCAAGCGCCGTAGATTAATGGCACGGTTGGGTTACCCACGCCCGTATTGATGAGAATCCCGAAATAAGGGGACACGATCTCTGCTTTGACAAGACGTGGCAAGGAAACCGCCTCGCTAAAACACGCTGAGGTGGGACAGTAAAAACGATTCGAATAAAGGCTTGGCCGTGGTGTGATGACACGTTGCGAAATACGTCAGCAGATTGGATTTGTGTAAATATTATTATCTCTACGGTGGTATGTGGAAATTATTTTGCAGAGCCGGACACTATCCTTGTGTTCAAAATCTTCGATGAAGTATTCGGAGGAGGAACCCGCCTTGCAATGTCGAAGACAATCTGCGCGCCGGACTCCTCGTCATTAAAGCCTAGTTCAGGGGCTACTGAGGGAGTCCTGGATTAGGGGGTGTCCGAATGGCCGGACTATGACCTTTGGCCGGACTCCTGGACTATGAAGATACAAGATTGAAGACTTCGTCCCGTGTCCGGATGGGACTTTCCTTGGCGTGGAAGGCAAGCTTGGCAATACGAATATGTAGATCTCCTCCCATTGTAACCGACTCTGTGTAACCCTAGCCCTCCCGGTGTCTATATAAACCGGAGGGTTTTAGTCTGTAGGATGAACAACAATCATACCATAGGCTAGCTTCTAGGGTTTAGCCTCTCTGATCTCGTGGTAGATCTACTCTTGTACTACCCATATCATCAATATTAATAAAGCAGGAGTAGGGTTTTACCTCCATCGAGAGGGCCCGAACCTGGGTAAAAACATCGTGTCCCTTGTCTCCTGTTACCATCCGCCTAGACGCACAGTTCGGGACCCCCTACCCGAGATCCGCCGGTTTTGACACCGACAGTCAGCATTATTAATCTTTTTTTTACTAACATACCTTATTACATTTATGGTGCATGATCTGCTTCTGGATTTAAGTAGTTTAATTATTTTGGACATTTGCATTTGTAATGAATTATATTCTCTATAATGCCTGATGATATGATTCACATTCCTACTGATTTGAACAGATAATGTTCAACAAGAACATTCGCGAGGCATGGAATCTGTCACAGAATCATCAACTGGCCTATTCGTACGTGAAGCAACAATCACTTCTACCACCAACATGTCGTCCTTAACTAATGCCAACATTTGTACATTGAGCAATCTCACATTTACTTCTGACGGTAAAATTAAGGAAACTCCAATACCATATTCTGCAGTATACTTTACGACAGTTATCATGCATGGTCTTGTTATAGATTTAAATAATTTAAATATTTTGCAGATTTTCATTTGTATAATGCGATTATAGATGGTCCCAACTACTAGGGAACATGTTGCAGAACGTAAAAAGTTGTTATCAAGAGAACAAAGGGATATTAAAAACGCACAGAGAAGAGCAGGTTATAAGAAGAAAAAGGAAGAGGTGCCTTATCCCTGTTGGAGGAGATCAGAAGGAAACTCGAACACACACACACACGCGAGAGAGGTGAGTTTTGCGCTGCGCACAATCTGCAGCTTTTCTGGTTTTCTTTCTCGTTTATTTAACAACCGAATCAGCTAACTGAAAGATCCTACATTTGTGCCACGACCCAACTACTCGGACGTGCCATCCCACGTCCTAGGCCACGCACAAGGCATCGAGCCAACTACCTAGCTACTGCCCCGATCCAGCCGTGAACAAGCTCACGTTTGCGTGGACCGGCTTATTTGCTGAAACTGAAACTAAACGACTAGTTTGACAGGATTACAATCATTCCAACAAATCACCACCTAATCCTGACACCTAAGACTCCTTTACTTCAGTGACACCAATCCACTGATGCAGCAGGCTGAATCTGACGCGTCCAAGTGCCTTGGTGAGAAGATCGGCAAGTTGCCTGTCGGTCCCAATGTGCTCGACCTGAACTTTTCCATCCTCGATGCATTCACGAATGAAGTGAAAACATATGTCGATGTGCTTACTCCGATCGTGATGCACCGGGTTCTTGCTCAGCGCGATCGCTGACTTGTTGTCGATGTACAACTTCACCGCCATGGGTTCGCTGCCGGCCAGCTTGCCGTAGAGGCGGCTCAGCCAGACACCTTGGCATGCCGCCGTCGCCGCTGCCATGTACTCTGCCTCACAGGAGGAGAGGGCGACGACTTTCTGCTTCTGTGATGTCCATGTGATCGGGCTGCCGTTGAGGAAGAACACCACCCCAGTTGTGCTCTTGCGATCGTTGATGTCGCCAGCAAGGTCATTGTCGCTGTACCCCACTAGCTCGGCTTCCTCCATGGACTTTCTGTAACAGCAACCATAGCTAGAGGTCCCTCGTACGTAGCGGAGGATCTGCTTCACCGCAGCCCAGTGCGGCGCGCCCGGAGCCTCCATGTGTCGGCTGACGATGTCGACGGCATGTGTGATGTCCAGCCTAGTGTTGCAGAGGTAGCGAAGGCTCCCAACAACACTCCGGTACTTGGTAACGTCGATGCCGTCGTCGGTGTTGCCCTTGATCAGTTGCAGCCGGTGCTCCATGGGCGTGTGACTCGAGTTGCAGCCTTTCATACCTGCCTGCTCCAGCACCTTCTCTGCATAAGTGCTTTGGCACAGCGTGATCACCCCCTCACACTGGTTGACCTCGATCCCCAAGTAATAACTCAGGAGACCAAGGTCGCTCATGTCGAACAACTGGTGCATCTCATCTTTGAAGTTCTTGATCTCCTTCTCATTAGTGCCTGTGATCACCAAATCATCGACGTACACGCCGACAAGTAGAACGGCCGCTTCAGTTGCCCTTCGATACACGACATGCTCCAGGGGGCTCCGTTCGAAGCCCAGGTTGGTGAGCTCGTTGTCGAGCTTGGCGTTCTAGGCTCGGGGGGCTTGGCGCAGTCCGTAAAGCGCCTTGCGCAGCCTGAGCACCTTGTGCACGTTGTCGGAGTCGATGAAGCCGGGAGGCTGGTGCACGTACACTTCTTCGACCAGCTCGCCATTCAGGAACGCGGACTTGACGTCCATGTGGTGGACTTGCCACCCGGAGTGCGCGGCGAGTGCGAGCAGGACGCGCACGGTCTCCATGCGCGCCACCGGAGCGAAGACCTCGTTGAAGTCCACCCCCTGCCGCTGCACATATCCTTTCGTGACAAGTCTCGCCTTATGCTTCACAATGTTGCCCGCTGGGTCCTTTTTTACCTTGAACACCCACTTGAGGCCAATGGCGACGTGACCAGGCGGGAGCACGGCGGGCTCCCAGGTGCCATTGCTCCTGATCACGTCCAGTTCATCCTCCATCGCACGCCTCCAGCTGGGGTCCCCTCTTGCTTCCTCAACGCCGCCTGGTTCCTCCGCAGCTAGCAAGCAGAGATGATTCATCTCCACCTGCTCTTCCTCCCAGGCCTCGTCGAGCTCCTGCTCGATACTGGCCATGCGCCTGTACCGCAGTGCAGCGCCAGCCGGCACGTCATGCCGTCCTGTGTCATGCGATGGTGGTGTCGCCCCGTCGTGGGCGCGCGAGGCCGGCGTGCCTGGCGTTGCCTGCAGTGCACTGTCCACGCACGGCCCTTCAGACGTGGCGGGCTGCGGCGTTGCCCACGGATCGTGGTGCCCGCCGGTCGACAGGTCGCGGTACACCACCTCAAACGTGGCGCACGGCGTAGGCGTCGTGTCAGCGCCGCCGCTCCAGTCCCATCTCCGGTGCTCCTCGAACACCACGTTGCGTGTGACGCGGAGTTGCTTCGTCGCCGGGTCGTACACCCGGTAGGCCTTGGCGCCGTCCTCGTAGCCGACGAAGACCATGGGCGTCGAGCGATCTGCCAACTTGTCGATGCCGGGGCCGAGACGCTTCACATGGGCTACGCAGCCAAACACACGCAGATGATGTACCTTGGGCTTTCGGTTGTGCCACGCCTAGTACGGAGTTGGCCCATCCAGGCTGCATGTGGGCGCGCGGTTCAACAGATAGACCGCGGTGCGCACGGCCTCGCCCCAAAAAATCGCCGGCACGCCCATGCTTTTCAGAAGGTAGCGTGCCATCTCCACCACCGTCTGGTTGCGGCGTTCGACGACGCCGTTTTGTTGTGGTGTGTAAGGGGCGGTGGTGCAGTGCTTGATGCCGTGCTCGTCGCAGTATTCCCGGAAGGCAGCGGAGTTGAACTCGCCGCCGCGATCGGATCTGAACGCCAGGAGCTTCCTGCCCGGCGTCGCCTCCGCGAGCGCCTTGATCCGCTTGAAGCGCTCGAACGCCTCGTCCTTGGACTTGATCACCTCAATCCACATGAAGCGACTGTGATCATCAACCATAAGCAAGAAGTACCTGTTGCCGCCCGCCGTGGCTGGCTTGATCGGCCCGCACAGGTCGCTATGGACCAGCTCGAGCCCACGCTCGGCGCGATACTTGGACGCCTGTGGGAACGGGACGCGGTGCTGCTTCTCAAGGGCGCACCCGTCGCAGAATTCCTCGACGTGCTCGATTGTCGGCACGCCTTCTGCCATGCCCTTCTCTGCGAGGGCACGGAGCGAGCGAAAGTTCAGATGGCCGTAGCGTCCATGCCACAGCCACGCCTCGTCCTGCATGACGGACAGAAGGCACACAGGCGCCACCATCTTCAGCTTGATGGTGTACAGCCTGTTCCTGGAGCGCGTCACCTGCGCGAGCAGCGCGCGGTCGCGGTCGAACAGCTCCAACACGCCGCCCTCGACGACTGTCTTGCAGCCGAGCTCGTCCATCTGGCCGAGGCTTATGATGTTGCTGCGCAGCCTTGGGATCAGGTACACGTCAGTGAGCGCGCGGTGGCCCTTCTGGCGACACTCGAAGACGATCGTGCCGCGCCCGCAGATGCTGACGAGCGATCCGTCCCCGAACTTGACCGTGCCCTTGATCGATTCGTCGATTGTGGCGAACATCTCCCTGTCGCCAGTCATATGGTTGCTCGCGCCGGTGTCGAAGTACCACACCCCGGCGCCCGCGTCCACCGGCACGACGCGCTCCTCGTTGAGGTTTACCACCTCAGTCGCGCCGGAACTGTCTCCGCGGCTGCCACACGGTGCCAGCGCCGCGCCTGTTGGGGCGTCGGCGTGCCCGTTGATTTCCTCCGGTGCCGCGACGTGCATGACTTCGTCGCACACCTGAGCCAGCAGGATTGCCGGCTGATCGTCTTCTCCCTGGGCGAGGTGGGCCTCTTTGCCGCCTTCACGCCGCTCCTAGCGTGGCTTGTAGCACTCGCGGGCGAAATGCCCCCAAACACCGCAGTTGTGGCACTTGCCGTTACGCTTCGGTGCCTTATCGCGCCCGCCGGTGTTGCGCCCGCCGCGGCCTCGACCGCGGCCGCGGCCACGCCCTTGTCCGCCGTTCCCACCGGTGGAGCCGCCGCCTTGCTCCCTATCCTTCAGACGGGCGTACCACTCCTCCTCCGTGAGAAGGAGGCGGCCACCCGAGCCGCCGTCGTTGTTGTCCTCCTCCAGGCGATCCTCGACGACGCGCAACCGGCCGGTGAGCTCATCCACCGACATGGTTGTGACGTCGAGCATGGTCTCGATGGCGATGGCCACCTGAGAGTATTTGGCAGGAACGACACGCAGGAACTTGCGAACAACTTTTACCTCTTCAAGTGTGTCCCCGAGCGAGCGGAGAGAACCGGCGAGCCCTGAGATGCGCATGGAGAACTCGTCCACCGTCTCGCCGTCCCGGAACGAGATGGCCTCAAACTCCTTGCGGAGCTTCTGCGCGTTTGCCTCGCGGACGCGCTCAACGCCGACGCGTTGAACCTTGATGGTGTCCCAGGCCATCTTCGCCGTCTCATTGGTGGCGAGCGACTCGTGCATCTCCTCCGGCGTGGAGCGCAGTATCGCCGCCAACGCACTGCGATCCTCGCGGATTGGGGCATCTCCCGTCTCCACCGCGTCCCAGAGCATCCTCGCCTGCAGGTTCACCATCATGACTACGGACCACTTGGCATAGTTGGTCCGTGTCAGCATAGGCCAGACGACGTCGCCGCCGCCGACCTCCCTGGTGCTCTCCCGAACGACAACAGCGCGACCTCCTTGCCGCACGGGGCTCCGCCCGCGGCTCTGCGTGCGGGCGCGCTGATCCGCCAGCGGCGTCCCTGCCGATGCCTGCGAACCTCGTCCGCCGGCCATGGCTCTCAGCCCTTGATCGGAGGCTCTGATGCCACTTGTTGGAGGAGATCAGAAGGAAACTCGGACACACACACACACGAGAGAGGTGAGTTTTGCGCTGCGCACAATCTGCAGCTTTTCTGGTTTTCTTTCTCGTTTATTTAACAACCGAATCAGCTAACTGAAAGATCCTACATTTGTGCCACGACCCAACTACTCGGACGTGCCATCCCACGTCCTAGGCCACGCACAAGGCATCGAGCCAACTACCTAGCTACTGCCCCGATTCAGCCGTGAACAAGCTCACGTTTGCGTGGACCGGCTTATTTGCTGAAACTGAAACTAAACGACTAGTTTGACAGGATTACAATCATTCCAACAATCCCAAGAACAAAGGGATGAGATAAACGCAAGGAGACGAGAGACTTACCAGAAGAAAAAGGAAGAGCAAACAGAAGAAGAAAAAGAAAACAAGAACGCAAAGAGACGAGTAGCTTACAAGGAGAATAAAGAACAGGTTAACGCGCGGAGACGGGAAACAGATAGGTAGCATCGGATTAGCTTAACACCAGAGCAGAAGGGGGAGAGGAGTGCACATCGCAACCAGCGGTATCAAGCTAAGAGATTCACCCCCTGTGCTGAATCCATTGCAATGCCTTGTCCTAATTTAGGAGCCACAGCTCTGGCAAGCATGTACGACCAAAACTTACAATCATCGGGTATTTCTCCCATCTATAATCCATATCTTCTGTCCATCAGATTATTAAACCAGATTTTACGTGGCGAATCGCATCGGTGCAGCTGTCTACCGATTAAATGCCACCCAGCAAACCAATGATTGGCGAAGAAATGTACAGAATGGAGCTGACGAGCAGAGGCTGTTAGAAAATTAGGGTTTGTGGTCTACCCCCTATTTCTCTGCGCTTATCCGTGGTGCCGCTCACAATTCGCATGTCTGAGGCTAGGGGGTAGGGACTTTCTTATACTGTGTTTTCAAAGAGTCCACCTCTTATACAGATAAGATTCCTAGTCTTTTTAACTAGTTTTCCGGGATAGAGTCCAGATCAAATTACCAACCACGATCATATTTGTCTGTTAACGGATTCTACCCGTTATGTCCCCGGAGCACGCGCTTGTGAGCAACACGCCATAATAGAGTGTAAATTCCTCTAATTATGTAGACCAACATTAGGGTTGTAATCTAACTATATGATCTAGCTCCTTCCGATTATCAATGTACCCGGGTAGTCTTTCCAATATAAATAGCATATTGTGTTCCACTGATAATCGACCAGCTTCCTTAAGCATACAACTTAAGTACGCTCTAGCAAGTCATAATTCCATGATAATCATGTAAAGTAATTCCATGCATAAATACATGTATAATTCTATAATGAGGTATTCCGAATATTAGTAATTTCTAATAATTTGAATATAGTTGCAGGACACATAATTCCAACATCTCCCACTTGTCCCAAACGACCATTCAAACATTCGTAAACCCATACTCTTAATATGTTTGCCAAATACCTCATGACTAAGAGGCTTAGTCAAGGGATCAACGAACATATTAACACAATGTTGAAAACCCACAAAAATATAAATATGGGGATACTTCCCTTCAATATGTTTCCTTGCTGTGACACTTAAGATCACGAGAGACCTTATGTTTCCGCCTAATTATTCCAGCATAGCTGTCCCCGACGCCTCGAGTATTATTTCCTCGAGTGTAATTCCACACCTTGAGTATTTTGTTTCCTCAACGGGGGAGACTACTTTGAAGTCCGGGCTGAACAAACTACTTCTCCTGTCGCAGGACCTCCCCTACAGTATCGTCACCGCAGTAGAGTTTAACCACCAAGTTCGGGATGGATTGGTGTGGTTCCTCTACGCCTAGGACACCAGAATAAGTGAATTTCCACATCAATTATTTCCAGTCACATATATCAATAATATGAATAATTCCACATTGAGCCAAAATATATTATAACATTGTTGAATAAATTTTGAAAACCACATAAATATCAAATCCAATCAGTAAATGAAGTTCCATAATTAACCATGTGTTGAAAGAAATTCCTGACTTTGGTCAGTGAACCTGCACCATATTAGTACTACAAATTTTTTTTGAATATGCGTACCTGGACTTATTTCTTATCTTGTAGATAGAGTAATAGTTTCCGCAATGTGTTTACCTTCAATATAAATTTCAGAACAAGTGACAGGTTGTGATGCACTTTCCACAATATTATATGATGTATGAGATTCCCTTAGCTGCTCGTCTTTCCTTCCACTTCTTGAATGCATCATAAATTTCGGTAGCTAAGGTATGATAATATAATGAGATACATATCAATTTCAGTACCATTTATTATTCCATTTTCCCTCAGGAGTTCAAATATAATTCCTTGCTGAGTATGATTCCCTTTATCAAAGGTATTTTAATAGATTTGCAATTTTTCATACAAACATTTCAAAATATTTTCTATGTATTTCCACTCGTAAAACATATGATGTTTCAAATGTTCCTTTCATATGAAAGTTAAAAGATGACCAAACTTTTAATTCCATCAATGTGACTTTATCATTGCAAACAACAAAACAATGTTAACGTATACAATAATAATGCAAAAAACTTTACACTTACATTTGTAGATGACCGCCTTGCGTCATTTGAAAACCATATGACCTGCTATTCCATTGATGTCAAGCTTGCTATTAGACCGTACATGAATATGCTCAATTAGTAAACTGTCTTTAGTTCCTCTTTCCCAAAATTTCGGGGAAGAGAGTTTCCACAAAGTATATTTCCCTCTGCGTGAATAATTGAATAACAAGAGTGACATTATAATATTCCAGTGAGCCGAGTATTCTTACAAAAAAAACACTTCCAGACAATAGGCTTGCGGTTATTTGGTATGATATTAAGTTCCCAAACTATGCTCTTCCTCATTTGAGTTTATTTCTTCCCGCAATTCTTCCACCCATAGTTGACAATATTTTTTTAAGAGAATTTAGTGATTTACGTGCAATGCACGGGCATTCTAGTAGTTAACTGCAGTAATTAACGTGAATTGGTTTCGACGTGCATGAATTGTTTGCATGCTCCTTTCAAGTGCCACGGAGTCTCTTCCGTTAATTATCCAGCCAGCAGATTTCTTTTCCTCAAGCTTGCGCACTTTAGGAGGGAGATCGAGGAAAGAAACTGTTGTGTCAATGCGGCGGCCCGCTGGCCTAATAAACACTAACGAATAGAGTAGTAATTACTTGTGAAAATTATTTCAGAAAATAAATGATGACGGGGATGCATGGCTGCATTATGAGTGGTCTGAATCGATGATGTGGCAGGGTTGCTTAGGTGGATAGGCTGCATGTCAAGAGAAATAAGATAGTGGGGATCAACTATTTAGATATTATAGATTATAGATTATAGATTATAGATTATAGATTATAGATGTGTCCCATGCACGTGAACCCGGCAAGATTTAAACCATGCATGGAAATCGTCCATGTAATGTAGGTCCATTAACTAAGTTTATTTACACCGTCACCAAACATGCTAAAATTAGGGGAGCATCTATTAGTCAGCCACATGAAAAAAAGTGTTGCATCAGTCACTTTACATCTGGACCATTATCTTGATTCAACGGTCTAAAACAAATCAGTACTATTTATCTTTTTCTTCCCTTTCTTCTTCCCGCTCAGGCATGCCCCTAAGCTACCCGTCCCAACTGCTGGCCTCCACCACTCGTGGCTGCCGGGCGCTACCATGCACTCGCCGCCCCGCCCTCCCCTCAAGCCCCCCTGCCCCCTCCCGCCTACTGGCGTTGCGTGCCACCACCTCGGCAGGGGATAGACCCCCCCCCCCCTCCCAACACACACACCAATCGTTCGCACCCCCCAACAATCTCGAGTAGTTACTATGTGTAATTAGTAATAAATTATATACTATGTATAATGGCCGTAGTTCCTTAATCATCGCATCGCCAAGGCCAAAAATCTGACTATGTATAATGAAGCCCACTAAACAAAAGCCAATGTTAAGTTCATTTAGGCCATCGTGGGTTGTCAAAGTCTGGAAGTTAGAGCATCTCCAGCGGCCCCCCCAGGACATCTTTTTAGGCTCGGTTTTAGGCTCGGACAACGCTTTTCGCCGAAAAACGGCCCAGCCATGCCCCTAGCACCCCCCCCCCCCCCCCCCGCAGGACGTCAAAATAGCGCCGACAAACCTAGGCGAACCCCGGCGCGCTCGGGGGCTCTTGGGGGCGCCGGCGGAAGTTTTGACGAATCGTGTCTCACCACATGTCCTTTTTCTTGGCCCACTTAATCATTCTTGTCACAAACTTTTACTTGTGGTGGGGTGTGACTGGAAAGATGCCCTCTTTATTTTGCCGAATTTCGCCGGATGACCTCCAAGACACCAACTTTTTTAGTTCGGTGGTGTTCTTGGGGGTGCCAACGGCCGGAGATGCTCTTACGTCATGGAAAGTCTAGGTATACAAACCATGGCGCCGCCGGATCTATAGCTTCCGTCTGCACATTGCGCTAAAATCGATCTAATTGTTTCTTGCTTGCCGCCGCCGCCGCGGCTATGCTTGCCTAAGGCACTCCACCTCTATGTATTCTGTCTTCGTGCTAAGCAGGCTGCTGATCATGCCGACGTGATGTAGATCCCCACATCTACTTCTCAAGGTACACCGGTATATATTGGCAATGGTATTTTGTATGGATGATATCCTACTAGTATAATTTTCTATGGACTGATATATACTAGTATGTGCAATGGAATCGTCAGATGCCTTTTTATTAATTTTGTTTGACGTGGTTTTGTGATTAGAACCTACTAGTATTTTTCTTCTACAGATTTCAATATACTAGCTAGTCTAATTTTGCATAAAAGGTGCAATGGATTAATTAGTAAGCTATGCCCTTGTTTTAACTTTGTTTATGCTGTTGGCAAACCATAGAGCTAATTTTCACCTAATAGAAATGTATCATTTATATTTGCAAACATATGTTATTTTCCTTTGATGTAAATGTTATATTAAGACTATATAACAGGGGCAATACACGGAAAATGCCAACGGAGGCCGAGCTCCAGGGAGCTCGGTATTTTGAAAAAATCAAAATTTATATTTCAAAGTTTCAGAAAAATTCAAAACAAAATTCCACGGTAACTTAATAGATTTCCGCACGAACGTGTACGAAAATTATTTGAATTTGTTGTGATTTGTAGGCTGTACAAAAAAAACAAAAATCCGGCCAAACAACAAAAAATATTGGCCCATTCTAGAAATACGTTTTTGTCTTTTTTCTGTACGCCATGTGTGAAAGTATTTGGTTTTGAATTTTTGCACAGACGCAATACACATGTGTGAAAGTGTATACAAACAAGTTTAAATTTTTCACCTTGTGGAAATTTGTATTTTGAAAACGAGCTCCGTGGAGCTCGGCCTCCAAAAGCCCTCACCCGGCAATACAGACTTACAGAGTGAACGTGCATATACCTACCTAGGGTCTTGTGGTGCAACCGGCTGCACGCCTGCACATCGTTCGACTTCCTACCGATGTATAACATGAATACTGTCATTGCATGGCGACAACATGTGATTTTTTTTCGAAAAGGAGCGCTTTATTACTTAAAAGATTTAAGCAGTACACCCGGTCTCTACATAACAAGATGCACACAGCCAAATAATGTCCTCTCACACAGACAAAAATTAAAAAGACGGAATACAAAAAGACATGTAGAGTCTGTATAACGTGATTTACGCCAACGGCTCTACTTTTTCTTTTGTCTCATTATTTTCTTCGCCCCTCTCATACCAAAATAGGAACCCCGATGACCCCACCCCCTGACCCTCCTGTTAAGTTTCTTCCTCGCCTCCAACTGGGGCATTGCAGCTCGCTGCTGCTCGCACGTCGTCCCTAGATCCTGCGAGGTCCCGGCTTAGCCATGGCGTGGCCGACGCTCGTCGCTGCCGCTCCTCACGTAGTCCCCACCGCCGGCCTCGTGCAATTCAGATATCAACCGGCACAATGAAATGTTTCAAGCACCCGAGGTTTAGCAAAACCATAAAATTAGAATTGGTGGACGACATCCATTAACCAAGTTTAGACAAGCTAGCTAGCCGGTCACTCGTTGATGACTCCATTGTGTGGTTAGCCGGTTCCTCTAGCATCCGTCACTGGCGCATGCCCACTCGCTTCCCTGTACTTATATGTCAACCGGGTAGCTAAGCTCCCAGAAGTGAATCTTACATTCATCCAGCTCTACGATCAATCCTTCGACCACGCGGCAACGCTCTACACCATCATCCACTTCCTCGTCGTCCTACTACTTCGTATCATCTCCCTCATCGCAGCTGCCAGCAAGAACATCAAGAGGCGTGTGTCGACACCCCATACCCTGAGTACTGCATCAGTTCTCTATGCGGACCGCAAGAGCAAAGGCGCCTATGCGATGCAAGCTGGATAATGGGCCAATGGTCCTCCAACCCATCCTCATCGTCACCAAGGCCTCATAGGCACGGGCAAAGAGGTATTATTCTGTGGTTTGTCCTAGGCTGAGGAGGTATGCCCCAGCACATGCAAAGAGGAGTTGAGTACAACACCATCAAGAATTTGAGCGTCGTAGATGAGAGAAATACCGAGACATAGTGGGGCTACTTGCATCTGTGGTGCTCAACGTCTTCTGAAACTTCTGTTTGCGCGGGTGCATACTTCTTTGGCATTCGTCGAATCACTGAATGGTACTCCCTCTGTAAATAAATATAAAAACATTTGGAATACTACTTTAGTAATCTAAACGCTTTTATATTTTTTTACGGAGGGCGTACCACTTTGCTCGCGACCAAAGACCTATCGGTGCTAATGCGGATAGCTCTGGGGACCGCATGTGCGTGTGCGTGTGCGTCTTTGCCCTCTGATGCCGCAAAAAGAACTGATGTGCACGTCTCCGCGTATGGTGTGTCGAGACCGCTGCTTGATATTTTTGCTGCCACCTTTTACGAGGGACACAAATATGGTGGCAGAGAACGTCGGCAAGGTCAAACAATCGACTGTGGCGCTAGGTGAATGTAACATTTTCTCGCTGGCAAGGTCATTTTGCTTCTTGGAGCTAACTAGTTGTTCCATCGTTGTATACGTATGGGTGGGCAAGCATGCGTTTTGGTGATGTACCGTTAGCAGCTAAGATCTGCATGCTTCTCTACATGGGAGTCATGGACGAATTAAGAATGGAAAAAAATTCTGTGCGGACGGGTTGCAGACCCCTCGCTGTGCATACCCTGTGTGAGATGATGCCACGTGGTCCACCTCGCCATCCGACGATTCGCTGATCATCCGCTCGCTTCCTTGGTTCTCTCGGCTCAAGCGCCCCTACGTTCGGCTCCAAAACTGCCCATCTACGTGCGATCCCGGCTTCCGTCAATTACGCAGCGATTGATTCCGAACAGATACGGGTAGCTTCTGCTTTTTCGGTGCAGCGGCGATTAGATCATGAATTTTTCATGGTCAAGCGACCGGAACACTGTCCTCTACGCGATTGGATTAGCGGCCAGTTCGCCGGCTCGACGCTCACTGGAGCGGACGGAACGGTAACCATCTCCGCCGTGCGCCCAACGCGTCCTCTCCCTCCCATAACCGGATCGGGCCGGAGTAACAGCCACGGCCGCCACGGGTCGTGCTGCAGCAGTCTGATCAGCATCTCAGAGTGGAGAAGGTTGGGAGTGGCCATGGCGGAATCTGACACCGTCGCCTCCAAGGACGACCATGGTGGTTCTTCTTCTGGCTTGCAGCACATAAACATTAAACCTCGTTGATGAGAACAATTGCTCCTCCACCTTGTATCTTTCGACGTCTATGATGTCGCACGCCACGACATGTACTATGGATCTGCCGCGAGTCATGTCAGCAGGACACGGCCACCATGACAGGAGAAGGAGGCCAGCAAGATGACGCGTTCAGTCCTAACTTCAACTGAAGTTTAGGGCTAGACAAAAAAATTAGCATCCTCGCTGTGGTTGAATAGCAAATGAGAGAAACTAGAGAAACAATTATAAATTTTTAACTACAGATTTATGAAGACATCCAGATAACAGATGCAGACTTTTTTTTGCACGAAATCAAAAGACATTCCATTAGCTATTATTTACATCATTTGGTCCTTACAATCTCAGTACCAGCAGGAACCTATATCATGTTTGGCTGATTTTGCCAGAACATGAGATGCTTCCTTACATGACATATCTACATGAAAAAAGCTACACGACAAATTTCAGGGTTTTACATATGATATGATCAATAATGATGCTAGTATGGAATCTGTCTTGCTTTGCGCTCTTCATCTTGATGATCGACGACAAGCAATCTGATGGTATTACCATTTTTCTGAAAACATGCTTGTGCTGCAAAGTTCAGAGCATGTCTTATAGCTAAACGTTCAGCTAGTTGCATATTTTTCCACTTGATCAACATTGCCCCTTCTGGCTACCTGTACAGATCCTAAGTGATCTCTTATTCCATCTTCTCCAATGGTTTCCTCTCAGCCTCCTTTTCTCCAATGCTAAAGTTGTTCCGATTTCTTGTGCAAAGAATGAATTATCAAGTTTGTTCAGTTAGACAGTGAAGTATGCATGTGGTATCTATGAGATCGCAAGATCGCAACTTGACAAGTGAAACACATGGAGGAGACTTGGTCGAGGGTGAGACAATCCTCTGTGTTGCTATTATTTACATCATCAAGGTTGTTCTGCTGACACCTACGATTCCTGATAACTTAGGTACTAAACATACTGAACAGTGATTAATCAAAGGTTTGGTCACCACTTCCTGACACCTACAATTAGGTTCTCCGTAGGTATTAAACATAACG
This sequence comes from Triticum aestivum, assembly GCF_018294505.1. Classification (NCBI taxonomy): domain Eukaryota; kingdom Viridiplantae; phylum Streptophyta; class Magnoliopsida; order Poales; family Poaceae; genus Triticum; species Triticum aestivum. Next base: position 641,650,478 of record NC_057804.1, on the reverse strand, counting down.
AATAGCTTAGGTACTGACCACTTCCTGACACCTACAATTAGGTTCAGGGTACTGAACATAACGAATAGCTTAGGTACTGAACATCAGCTTATGTTCAGCTTAGATAATGAACATAAACCTGAACAGCTACGATTCCTGACAGCTTGGTCACCACTTCCACTAGAACGAAATAGATTGACACTGGAAACCAAAAACAATGAACATGAGAAAAGGGAGCGGCTGCGAGCAGAAGAAAAAGGGAATTGAAGACGTACCCGCGTCGTCTGGCTGGCGGCCAAACTCCTGCTATCCCGTGCCGGACAAGGGGCAAGAGTGGGACTAAGGAGATAACGGCGGAAGCACAAGATCGGCCGGTGGCGAATGATAGAGACAAGCAACAAATTTTGGTACTATGTTTTTTGGTCACATCACATGAAACAACATGTCTAAACTTAGTCAATGCCTTGATGGACCTCCATCACACAGACCATTATAATGGTTTAAATCTTGGTAACTCCGTGTATGGGAAAAATATCTATAAATAATTGCTTGTGCAGAAGTCATATAGGTATAAACATGCAGATCATGGATTCTTTATAACAGTTTTGTAGCAATGCAAGTCTTTTCATATGCTTTTAACAAATATACTCTGAGGCGCAGTCCCTGCCAAGGAGCAGCTTTCAACAACGATGAGGTTGTGAGGGAACAAGTCGGGTGAAGATGGTGGACGCAAGTGGACTCATGGACCATGAATGTGGTGATCAGCGATGGCGTAGCTAAGAATTTGGAACACGGTGGTCCAATGACAAATAATTTTGCCACAAATACAAATGTTAAGTTTGTCAATCTTTGTATATATTGAAATTTAACAGACGCACCAGAAGTACGAATTAATTGAAGCCATGAATTCTTGTAGGCCGCTGGCAAGCCACGTGATCGTTCGCTACGGTTCAGCTGTGGAGGAATTGGGGACGACGAACGTCGTCTATCAAGTTACTTATGCTTTTGATGCATTTGTGCCTTATTTGAACTATCCTTGGGCTAGAGTTTGTATTAAATTATGTTATTCTGGATCAGTTGGATGTAATAGAATGATGCATTTGTGTTTGTATTACATCGGTGCCATGTATGCTGGCGGATCGATGCAGGTGCTATCATGGTAAGCATGGAAATCTAAACCTTATCAGGCTGATCGTTACATTTTCAGTTTTTGTCACTGCGGTAGATTACTTGAAAGATTAATTCAACTGACGTATACAACTCCCTCTTGGAGACAATTCATCAAAACATGATCAGTGCAAGACTAATAGATCGGAGAACATATATCTATAAGAAGCTTGCAACAAACAAACCAAAATTCAGGAATACTCTGATCATAAAGTGACAATTCATCACACTGCAAAACACACACCAAGAATTACATAAGATTAACATTCAGGATATCGGTATCTTCTAGGTTCTCGGTCGGGTGAGGAGTAGGGATTAATCGGTGAATCGACCTATTAACTGAATTTAGCGATAGATTAATTAGGGCCATGTCTATATATCTTAGCTACCTATAGCAATAATACTTCAGCAACAACAATAAAGGAGAGGCAATAAGCAGCAACAACAACATCATCATATAGCAGAGAGCAGGAGCAACATATAGCATAGCACAAAGCAGATCAACATATAACACAGACGGCTTGGGGAGGGGCAGTGACCTTGAGTAGGAAGAAGAAAGGATGTGAGCTCGGGGGGGGGGGGGTGAGCTCGTCTGCCATGCTGCTGGTGTTGGTCTCGGGGAGGGGCAATGGGGGAGGGGGTGGTGAGCTCGGGCAGAAGGAAGAGGCTTGGTGCCTAGATCCTCGAGGAGTGCAGGCACCACTTGTGGATGGTGCCGGGATCTGCTGGGGGCGGTAGTGGCTGCTCCTAGCCTCCTCGAACGAGGGTTACTATGGGATGGAAGGGGAAAGTGAGAAGGGAGGGAATGAGCTGACCTAAAACACCCAGTTTTGGGGTAAAGGAGGGAATGGGCCAAAGTTTTGGAGCCCAAATTTCTCACTCCCTCTACTCAGTTAATCAGCCCAGTGGGATAAATCGGCCTGACAATCGATTAATCTGTTGGACTAGTTAACGCGAGAGATAAGGTGTTACCGCATCCGTGACCTCCAGATTCAGGATTAACTAGCCGATTACCTTAACTATAGACCGATATTTTTAATAGTGCACATGATTGATATGAATCATGTAGGGCAGCTCATGAGATCTTTGTATTGAAGGAAAAAGGGAGATAAGATGCCATCTAGCCACTGCTATGGACATGTACTCCAAAGGAAATTATTCACGCATGGTCATGGTGGTAGCAAGGTTGATGAACATGGCTCTGACAATGGATTCCCATCCGGCAGAGTACCGGAACTGGCCTCCACACTGGATCGCAGCGGAACAGAGAGGTGCGAGAGCCGAAAAAATTCCTCAATAATATGATGGTGAATTTCACGCAAATATAAAGGCAGGGGCGCCACAAGGCGGTGGAGGTGGTGCATGCGCCCCCTGGCTCATGGCCCTATCTTGGCTGCGAATTGGGGCCACGTGGGCCCCACCCGCACCACTTTCATGGCTCCAGTGCCCCGTGTAAGCTTCCCGTTTGAAAGTTGTTGACATATTTTCGTTTGATTTGTTTATTCCTGAAAAATTGTTTTTTCTAAAAAGTCCAAAAACAGCTAAAAATAACAATTGGCTTTGCGCACTGAATTAATAGGTTAGTCTAGAAAATGATAAAAATGGTGCAAATATTATGCAATTATGATTTAAAAGTAGCATGCAACAAGCAAAAAAAATTATAGATACGTTTGAGAAGTACCAGGTGGTCCTAGGGTCTAAGGACTCTACAATGGCGGGAATGCAAGGAGTGCCCTGAGATCACAGACCCAGGTCTCATCCTTGAGCTCACTCACAATAGACCGTTGGTTCGCTCGGCCAAGCTCATGCCCTCCAACCAACGATCCTATCAAAACTTCCGTCGTTGCCGAAAACCCATGATGTACGTCGTGCCCATGAGGAAGAGGCTCTCCGCCTCGCGGGGGAGATCGCAGGGAAGACCTACCCAAGGGTTGCACTTCGTCACCATCTTCGGCCATTGCCACCTACACGACAGCGCCCAACTCATGGGTCTGAGGTTGTGTCTACCTAATACGCCGAGTTGCATGCCCACACCAGAAGAATTCCCAAATTAACATATCTGTACACTTGAAGAAGCACAACTAGAGGTCCAAAGACAAGATGTGATAAATAACGACAACTATCAAGGTGGAAATGGCTCCCTCCCGCTTCAAAAGCGTAGCCTTACACTATTGAATATAACATGCAATCATGTTCACTAGAGGCTACAGATTGGCCTTAGATAGAGTCGTAAGACAACAGCAACCCCGAATAATAGATGGCGTAATCTTTTTAGGCGTCAGCTAATAACCAAGGTGAACTGCTATATGTCTACCAGAGAGCAATAGATAGCTGAGATGGAGCAGCTGATCAGGTTGCAACGCAGCGTTGAAGCCGCTCCAAACATGTCCAACAAGGCATGGACGGCTCATGCCTCTCTAATTTGCGGCTTCATGAGAATAATCACATCATCAGCATACACCGATAGTCTCTGCCTAATGCCCCATTGTTTGAGAGGAAGAAACAAACCCACAGATCTCTGCAATGGAAAACATTGCCGACGTCACATCCATGACGACGATGAAAAGCACAGGTATGGCTCCGCATGCCACAAACCTCTAGCATGCCAAATGGCTCATCCGCACTCCCGTTGATTAACATGCGTGTGCTAGCCATCGAGAGAAGCAGGGAGAGTTGCGACATCCAACGTAGCACAAAACCCCGCCTCTGCAGTACTTCTAGCAAGCATGGCCACCAAACGAAATCGAACGCCTTTGACATATCAATCTTGAGCATGACCACCTTGACCCGAACGTGATGTTGGAATCATATAGATTGTTGGACGACCATAAAGTTTCCTGAGATTCACCTACCGCCAATAAAGGTGTGGTGGATGTCAAGGATTGTCATCTTGTGAGTCTTGTGCACGCAAAGGCCATGTTGTTATAGCTCGTCCCTTTGTTGTCGCGGCCGATCATGCCCAATCAGGGACAAATATTCTCTTCTAAAGTTGGTTAATGGTGAGTCTGTGGGCCCATGTAGGTATCCGAGTGTGGACTCGGATCTGTGATGCCCTTTGAGTTCGTCAGTGCACCGCTGATGCATTGTATCAACAGCGTGGTGTGTGTTGGAAATATGCCCTAGAGGCAATAATAAAAGTATTATTATATTTCATTGTTCATGATAATTGTCTTTTATTCATGCTATAACTGTATTATCCGGAAATCGTAATACACGTGTGAATACTTAGACCACACTATGTCCCTGGTAAGCCTCTAGTTGACCAGCTCGTTGTGATCAACAGATAGTCATGGTTTCCTGACTATGGACATTGGATGTCGTTGATAACGGGATCACATCATTAGAAGAATGATGTGATGGACAAGACCCAATCCTAAGCATAGCATAAAAGATCGTGTAGTTCGTTTTGCTAGAGCTTTGCAAGTGTCAAGTATCTCTTCCTACGACCATGAGATCGTGTAACTCCCGGATACCGTAAGAGTGCCTTGGGTGTACCAAACGTCACAACGTAACTGGGTGACTATAAAGGTGCATTACAGGTATCTCCGAAAGTAGCTGTTGGGTTGACACGGATCGAGACTGGGATTTGTCACTCCGTATGACGGAGAGGTATCTCTGGGCCCACTCGGTAATGCATCATCATATTGAGCTCAATGTGACCAAGGTGTTGGACACGGGATCATGCATTACGGTACGAGTAAAGTGACTTGCCGGTAACGAGACTGAACAAGGTATTGGGATACCGACGATCGAGTCTCGGGCAAGTAACGTACCGATTGACAAAGGGAATTGCATACAGGGTTTGATCGAATCCTCGACATAGTGGTTCATCCGATGACAACATCGAGGAGCATGTGGGAGCCATCATGGGTATCCAGATCCCGCTGATGGTTATTGACTGAGAGCGTCTCGGTCATGTCTGCATGTCTCCCGAACCCGTAGGGTCTACACACTTAAGGTTCAGTTACGCTAGGGTTATAGGGATATGTATATGCAGTAACCCGAATGTTGTTCGGAGTCCCGGATGAGATCCCGGACGTCACGAGGAGTTCCGGAATGGTCCGGAGGTAAAGATTTATATATGGGAAGTCCTGTTTCGGGCATCGGGACAAGTTTCGGGGTTATCGGTATTGTACCGGGACCACCGGAAGGGTCCCGGGGGTCCACCGGGTGGGTCCACCTGCCCCGGGGGGCCACATGGGCTGTAAGGGGGTGCGCCTTGGCCTAATGGGCCAAGGGCACCAGCCCCACATAGGCCCATGCGCCTAGGGTTCAAGGGGGCAAGAGTCCTAGGAGGGTAAGGCACCTCCTAGGTGCCTTGGGGGGAGGGAAAACCCCCCTTGGCCGCCGCACCCCCTAGGAGATTGGATCTCCTAGGGCCGGCCACCCCCCCTTGGCACCCCTATATATAGTGGGGGAGAGGAGGGACTTCATACCTGAACGTCCTGGCCTTTGGTTGCCTCCTTCTCCCTCCCCAACACCTCATCCACCTCCATAGTGCTTAGCGAAGCTCTGCCGGAGTACTGCAGCTCCATCAACACCACGCCGTCGTGCTGCTGCTGGTGCCATCTCCCTCAACCTCTCCTCCCTCCTTGCTGGATCAAGAAGAGGAGACGTGGCTGTTCCGTACGTGTGTTGAACGCGGAGGTGCCGTCCGTTCGGCGCAGGTCATCGGTGATTTGGATCACGTCGAGTACGACTACATCATCACCTTGCAAGCTTCCGCACGCGATCTACAAGTGGTATGTAGATGCAAACTCTCTCCCTAGACTCGTTGCTTAGATGAACTCATAGATGGATCTTGGTGAAACCGTAGGAAAAATTTTAATTTTCTGCAACGTTCCCCAACAGTGGCATCATGAGCTAGGTCTATGCGTAGTTCTCTTTGCACGAGTAGAACACAACTTTGTTGTGGGCGTGGATTTTGTCATCTTACTTGCCTCTACTAGTCTTTTCTTGCTCAACGGTATTGTGGGATGAAGCGGCCCGGACCAACCTTACACGTACTCTTACGTGAGACCGGTTCCACCGACTGACATGCACAAGTTGCATAAGGTGGCTGGCGGGTGTCTGTCTCTCCCACCTTAGTTGGAGCGGAATCGATGAACAGGGCCCTTATGAAGGGTAAATAGAAGTTGACAAAATCACGTTGTGGTGATTCGTAGGTAAGAAAACGTTCTTGCTAGAACCCAATTGCAGCCACGTAAAAGATGCAACAACAATTAGAGGACGTCTAACTTGTTTTTGCAGCGATTGATCATGTGATGTGATATGGCCAGAAGTTGTGATGAATGATGAATTGTGATGTATGAGATCATGTTCTTTGTAATAGGATTCACGACTTGCATGTCGATGAGTATGACAACCGGCAGGAGCCATAGGAGTTGTCATTATTTTTTGTATGACCTGCGTGTCATTGAATAACGTCATGTAAACTACTTTACTTTATTGCTAAACGTTAGTCATAGAAGTAGAAGTAGTCGTTGGCGTGACAACTTCATGAAGACACGATGATGGAGATCATGATGATGGAGATCATGGTGTCAAGCCGGTGACAAGATGATCATGGAGCCCCGAAGATGAAGATCAATGGAGCTATATGATATTGGCCATATCATGTCACAACTATATAATTGCATGTGATGTTTATTATGTATTATGCATCTTGTTTACTTAGGACGACGGTAGTAAATAAGATGATCCCTTATAAAATTTCAAGAAGTGTTCTCCCCTAACTGTGCACCGTTGCTACAGTTCGTCGTTTCTAAGCACCACGTGATGATCGGGTGTGATGGATTCTTACGTTCACATACAACGGGTGTAAGACAGTTTTACACAGCGAAAACACTTAGGGTTAACTTGACGAGCCTAGCATGTGCAGACATGGCCTCGGAACACGGAGACCGAAAGGTCGAACACGAATCGTATGGAAGATACGATCAACATGAAAATGTTCACCGACGATGACTAGTCCGTCTCACGTGATGATCGGACACGGGCTAGTCGACTCGGATCGTGTAACACTTAGATGACTAAAGGGATGTCTAATCTAAGTGGGAGTTCATAATTTGATTAGAACTTTATTATCATGAACTTAGTCTAAAACCTTTGCAAATATGTCTTGTAGATCAATGGCCAACGCTAATGTCAACATGAACTTCAACGCGTTCCTAGAGAAAACCAAGCTGAAAGATGATGGCAGCAACTATACGGACTGGGTCCGGAACCTGAGGATCATCCTCATAGCTGCCAGGAAACAATATGTCCTAGAAGGACCGCTAGGTGACGCTCCCGTCCCAGAGAACCAAGACATTATGAATGCTTGGCAAACTCGCGCTGATGATTACTCCCTCGTTCAGTGCGGCATGCTTTACAGCTTAGAACCGGGGCTCCAAAAGCGTTTTGAGCATCACGGAGCATATGAGATGTTCGAAGAGCTGAAACTAGTTTTCCAAGCTCATGCCCGGGTCGAGAGATATGATGTCTCCGACAAGTTCTACAGTTGTAAGATGGAGGAAAACAGTTCTGTCAGTGAGCACATCCTGAAGATGTCTGGGTTGCACAACCGTATGACCCAGCTGAACATTAACCTCCCAGATGAGGCGGTCATTGACAGAATCCTCCAGTCGCTCCCACCAAGCTACAAGAGCTTTGTGATGAACTACAACATGCAGGGAATGGAAAAGACCATTCCTGAAGTGTTCTCGATGCTGAAGTCAGCAGAGGCTGAAATCAAGAAAGAACATCAAGTGTTGATGGTCAATAAGACCACTAAGTTCAAGAAGGGCAAGGGTAAGAAGAACTTCAAGAAGGACGGCAAAGATGTTGCCGCGCCTGGTAAGCCAGTTACCGGGAAGAAGTCAAAGAATGGACCCAAGCCTGAGACTGAGTGCTTTTATTGCAAGGGGAAGGGTCACTGGAAGCGGAACTGCCCCAAATACTTAGCGGATAAGAAGGCCGGCAACACCAAAGGTATATTTGATATACATGTGATTGATGTGTACCTTACCAGTAATCGTAGTAACTCCTGGGTATTTGATACCGGTGCCGTTGCTCATATTTGTAACTCACAGCAGGAGCTGCGGAATAAACGGAGACTGGCAAAGGACGAGGTGACGATGCGCGTCGGGAATGGTTCCAAAGTCGATGTGATCGCCGTCGGCACGCTGCCTCTACATTTACCTACGGGATTAGTTTTGAACCTCAATAATTGTTATTTAGTGCCAAGTTTGAGCATGAACATTGTATCTGGATCTCGTTTAATACGAGATGGCTACTCATTTAAGTCTGAGAATAATGGTTGTTCGATTTATATGAGAGATATGTTTTATGGTCATGCTCCGATGGTCAATGGTTTATTCTTAATGAATCTCGAGCGTAATATTACACATGTTCATAGTGTAGATGCCAAAAGATTTAAAGTTGATAACGATAGTCCCACATACTTGTGGCACTGCCGCCTTGGTCACATTGGTGTCAAGCGCATGAAGAAGCTCCATGCCGATGGACTTTTAGAGTCTCTTGATTATGAATCGTTTGACACGTGCGAACCATGCCTCTTGGGCAAAATGACCAAGACTCCGTTCTCCGGAACAATGGAGCGAGCAACCAACTTGTTGGAAATCATACATACCGATGTGTGCGGTCCAATGAGCGTTGAGGCTCGCGGAGGATATCGTTATGTTCTCACTCTCACAGATGACTTGAGTAGATATGGGTATGTCTACTTAATGAAACACAAGTCTGAGACCTTTGAAAAGTTCAAGGAATTTCAGAATGAGGTGGAGAATCAACGTGACCGAAAGATAAAATTCTTACGATCAGATCGTGGAGGAGAATACTTAAGTCACGAATTTGGTACACACTTAAAGAAATGTGGAATCGTTTCACAGCTCACGCCGCCTGGAACACCTCAGCGAAACGGTGTGTCCGAACGTCGTAATCGCACTCTATTGGATATGGTGCGGTCTATGATGTCTCTTACCGATTTACCGCTATCATTTTGGGGATACGCTCTAGAGACAGCTACATTCACTTTAAATAGGGCACCGTCTAAATCCGTTGAGACGACACCGTATGAATTATGGTTTGGAAAGAAACCTAAGCTGTCGTTTCTAAAAGTTTGGGGATGCGAAGCTTATGTCAAGAAACTTCAACCTGAAAAGCTCGAACCCAAGTCGGAAAAATGCGTATTCATAGGATACCCTAAGGAAACTATAGGGTATACCTTCTACTTAAGATCCGAAGGCAAGATCTTTGTTGCCAAGAACGGATGCTTTCTGGAAAAAGAGTTTCTCTCGAAAGAAGTAAGTGGGAGGAAAGTAGAACTCGATGAAGTACTACCTCTTGAGCGGGATAGTGACGCAGCACAGGAAACCATTCCTGTGATGCCCACACCAACTGAAGAGGAAAACCATGATAATGATCAAGGTACTTCGGATCAAGTTACTGCTGAACTTCGTAGGTCCACAAGGACACGTTCCGCACCAGAGTGGTACGGCAACCCTGTCCTGGAAATCATGTTGTTAGACAACAATGAACCTTCGAACTATGAAGAAGCAATGGCGGGCCCGGATTCCAACAAATGGCTTGAAGCCATGAAATCCGAGATAGAATCCATGTATGAAAACAAAGTATGGACTTTGACAGACTTGCCCGATGATCGGCGAGCGATAGAAAACAAATGGATCTTTAAGAAGAAGACGGACGCGGATGGTAATGTTACCATCTATAAAGCTCGACTTGTCGCTAAGGGTTATCGACAGGTTCAAGGGATTGACTACGACGAGACATTCTCTCCCGTAGCGAAGCTAAAGTCCGTCCGAATCATGTTAGCAATTGCCGCATACTATGATTATGAGATATGGCAGATGGACGTCAAAACAGCATTCCTTAACGGGCATCTTAAGGAAGAACTGTATATGATGCAGCCGGAAGGTTTTGTCGATCCTCAGAACGCTAACAAAGTATGCAAGCTCCAGCGATCCATTTATGGACTGGTGCAAGCATCTCGGAGTTGGAACATTCGCTTTGATGAGATGATCAAAGCGTTTGGGTTTATGCAGACTTATGGAGAAGCCTGCGTTTACAAGAAAGTGAGTGGGAGCTCTGTAGCATTTCTCATATTATATGTAGATGACATACTCCTGATGGGAAATAATATAGAATTTCTGGACAGCATTAAGGCCTACTTGAATAAGTGTTTTTCAATGAAGGACCTTGGAGAAGCTGCTTATATATTAGGCATCAAGATCTATAGAGATAGATCGAGACGCCTCATAGGTCTTTCACAAAGTACATACCTTGATAAGATTTTGAAGAGATTCAGAATGGATCAGTCCAAGAAGGGGTTCTTGCCTATGTTACAAGGTATGAGACTGAGCTCAGCTCAGTCACCGACCACGGCAAAAGATAAAGAAGAGATGAGTGTCATCCCCTATGCTTCAGCCATAGGATCTATTATGTATGCCATGCTGTGTACCAGACCCGATGTAAACCTTGCCGTAAGTTTGGTAGCAAGATACCAAAGTAATCCCGGCAAGGAACACTGGACAGCGGTCAAGAATATCCTGAAGTACCTGAAAAGGACAAAGGACATGTTTCTCGTTTATGGAGGAGACGAAGAGCTCGTCGTAAAGGGTTACGTCGACGCTAGCTTCGACTCAGATCTGGATGACTCTAAGTCACAAACCGGATACGTGTATATGTTGAATGGTGGAGCAGTAAGCTGGTGCAGCTGCAAGCAGAGCGTCGTGGCGGGATCTACGTGTGAAGCGGAGTACATGGCAGCCTCGGAGGCAGCACATGAAGCGATTTGGGTGAAGGAGTTCATCACCGACCTAGGAGTCATACCCAATGCGTCGGGGCCGATCAAACTCTTCTGTGACAACACTGGAGCTATTGCCCTCGCAAAGGAGCCCAGGTTTCACAAGAAGACCAGGCACATCAAGCGTCGTTTCAACTCCATCCGTGAAAATGTTCAAGATGGAGACATAGAGATTTGCAAAGTGCACACGGATCTGAATGTCGCAGATCCGCTGACTAAACCTCTCTCGCGTGCAAAACATGATCAACACCAGAACTCTATGGGTGTTCGATTCATCACAATGTAACTAGATTGGTGACTCTAGTGCAAGTGGGAGACTGTTGGAAATATGCCCTAGAGGCAATAATAAAAGTATTATTATATTTCATTGTTCATGATAATTGTCTTTTATTCATGCTATAACTGTATTATCCGGAAATCGTAATACACGTGTGAATACTTAGACCACACTATGTCCCTGGTAAGCCTCTAGTTGACCAGCTCGTTGTGATCAACAGATAGTCATGGTTTCCTGACTATGGACATTGGATGTCGTTGATAACGGGATCACATCATTAGGAGAATGATGTGATGGACAAGACCCAATCCTAAGCATAGCATAAAAGATCGTGTAGTTCGTTTTGCTAGAGCTTTGCAAGTGTCAAGTATCTCTTCCTTCGACCATGAGATCGTGTAACTCCCGGATACCGTAAGAGTGCCTTGGGTGTACCAAACGTCACAACGTAACTGGGTGACTATAAAGGTGCATTACAGGTATCTCCGAAAGTAGCTGTTGGGTTGACACGGATCGAGACTGGGATTTGTCACTCCGTATGACGGAGAGGTATCTCTGGGCCCACTCGGTAATGCATCATCATATTGAGCTCAATGTGACCAAGGTGTTGGACACGGGATCATGCATTACGGTACGAGTAAAGTGACTTGCCGGTAACGAGACTGAACAAGGTATTGGGATACCGACGATCGAGTCTCGGGCAAGTAACGTACCGATTGACAAAGGGAATTGCATACAGGGTTTGATCGAATCCTCGACATAGTGGTTCATCCGATGACAACATCGAGGAGCATGTGGGAGCCATCATGGGTATCCAGATCCCGCTGATGGTTATTGACTGAGAGAGTCTCGGTCATGTCTGCATGTCTCCCGAACCCGTAGGGTCTACACACTTAAGGTTCAGTTACGCTAGGGTTATAGGGATATGTATATGCAGTAACCCGAATGTTGTTCGGAGTCCCGGATGAGATCCCGGACGTCACGAGGAGTTCCGGAATGGTCCGGAGGTAAAGATTTATATATGGGAAGTCCTGTTTCGGGCATCGGGACAAGTTTCGGGGTTATCGGTATTGTACCGGGACCACCGGAAGGGTCCCGGGGGTCCACCGGGTGGGTCCACCTGTCCCGGGGGGCCACATGGGCTGTAAGGGGGTGCGCCTTGGCCTAATGGGCCAAGGGCACCAGCCCCACATAGGCCCATGCGCCTAGGGTTCAAGGGGGCAAGAGTCCTAGGAGGGTAAGGCACCTCCTAGGTGCCTTGGGGGGAGGGAAAACCCCCCTTGGCCGCCGCACCCCCTAGGAGATTGGATCTCCTAGGGCCGGCCACCCCCCCCTTGGCACCCCTATATATAGTGGGGGAGAGGAGGGACTTCATACCTGAACGTCCTGGCCTTTGGTTGCCTCCTTCTCCCTCCCAACACCTCATCCACCTCCATAGTGCTTAGCGAAGCTCTGCCGGAGTACTGCAGCTCCATCAACACCACGCCGTCGTGCTGCTGCTGGTGCCATCTCCCTCAACCTCTCCTCCCTCCTTGCTGGATCAAGAAGAGGAGACGTGGCTGTTCCGTACGTGTGTTGAACGCGAAGGTGCCGTCCGTTCGGCGCAGGTCATCGGTGATTTGGATCACGTCGAGTACGACTACATCATCACCTTGCAAGCTTCCGCACGCGATCTACAAGTGGTATGTAGATGCAAACTCTCTCCCTAGACTCGTTGCTTAGATGAACTCATAGATGGATCTTGGTGAAACCGTAGAAAAAAATTTAATTTTCTGCAACGTTCCCCAACAGTGTGGCTATTCTTCCAGTTGTGAACTAGGCTACATGTCGCCCTTCGGCTGCGCTACTAGCCTCCAGGTATTTTTGTTTGGTCTTGGCAGATTGAAGCTTTTTGTCTATATCGGTGGTGCTTCTTGCGCATTGTGCCTTTTGTTTGTTGGATGAGGGCCGCATTTGAAGGCCCTCCACAAGGGAATTTCGTCGTTGAGTCTTAGGTTGCCGACCTTTGCTTTTTCTTTATTTGTTCCTATCTTTGTACTCATATCATCCTTGTGTTATTTGTAATTTGTTGGCTCTGGTTGTTCCTCTTAATTAATGAAACGTAGTGTTGTTATATTTCATCAAAAAGTGTATGTCCGATCTTACGGTGTGCTTATGCATGTTTTATACATATACATATATAAATGCATTTGCGTATATGTATTTGCTCGATTGGTCGCCACATACGTGGTCCATCCATGTGTGTGCGTTGGTCATCTTCTCATCTATTGTTTGCCTCGCCGCCGTTGAAAGATGCTCCTGGACCCGGACGGCTGCACGGAGTAATGAGCAACGGCATATGGAAATAATCTTGGTTATTAGGAAATTGTTATTACGTATCCATATTGTGAATGTCTTTATGCATGTGGCATCTTACAAGTAATTGTTTTGCATCATACTATTATAAAATGTTGTCTCGTGCACATGAGTCGGCGAGATTTTAAGTTTTTAACCATGGAAGTGGTCCATGTAATGGAGGTCCATTACCTAAGTTTAATCGGTCAAGAAACAATTGCTAAAATTAGAATCGGTGGGCGGCGTTCATTAACTAAGTTTAAACAAGCTAGCTAACTGGTTAGGCTTTCGACCACTCGTTAGTGACTACTATGTGCGACTGGCCGGTTCTTGTGATATGCACATCCACTAGTAGAAAAGGGACCAATGGTCCAGGACGGTCCAGCCCATTAGTCCCGGTTCAATCCAAAACCGGAACCAGTGGGGGCATTGGACCCGGTCCGTGAGCCCCAGGGGCCGGCCGGGCCACGTGGGCCATTGGTCCCGGTTCGTCTGAACCTATTGGTCCCGGTTGGTGGGACGAACCGGGACTAATGGCCCTCGCTCCTGACCCACCACCATTGGTCCCGGTTGGTGGCCTGGACCGGGACCAAAGGACGACCATTAGTCCCGGTCCATTCCACCAACCGGGACTAAAGGATTGGTCCTTGTTGCGGCCAAAGTTTAGTCCCACCTCGCCAATCGAAGGGGAATCAGACCGGTTTATAAGCCCCTCCCTCTCTGCCTTATTGAGCTCCTCTGAAAATGAAAATAGATGCCCTTATATAGGGAATTTAGGCTAAATTCATACGAATTTCTCTTGAAATTTGTTATGAATTTAATTTGAATTTTCTCTATAAGCGCATCTATGCTCATTTCTGAGTAGCTTTTTATATAGTTTTTTTTTTCTGCTATATTTATTTTTTCTTTTTATTTCTGAGTTGTAATAAGTCATTAAAAATAAGCATCTATGCTCATTTTTTAGTAAAAGTTAATCATAACTATTTTTTCTTCTATTTATTTTTGAATTATAATAAGTCATTGAAAATAAGCATCTATGCTCATATTTTAGTAAAGTTAATCACAACTATTTTTTCTTCTTTTTATTTCTGAGTTGTAATAAGTCATTAAAAATAAGCATCTATGCTCCTTTTTTAGTACAGTTAATCACAACTATTTTTTGCTTCAATTCATTTCTGAGTAGTTTTCTATATAGTTTTTTTCTTTTCTGCTATATTTATTTTTTTCTTTTTATTTCTGAGTTGTAATAAGTCATTAAAAATAAGCATCTATGCTCATTTTTTAGTACAGTTAATCATAACTATTTTTTCTTCTATTTATTTTTGAATAGTAATAAGTCATTAAAAATAAGCATCTATGCTCATATTTTAGTAAAGTTAATCACAACTATTTTTTTCTTCTTTTTATTTCTGAGTTGTAATAAGTAATTAAAAATAAGCATATATGCTCCTTTTTTAGTACAATTAATCACAACTACTTTTTGCTTCAATTCATTTCTGAGTAGTTTTCTATATAGTTTTTTTTTCTTTCCTGCTATATTTATTTTTTTCTTTTTATTTCTGAGTTGTAGTAAGTCATTAAAAATAAGCATCTATGCTCATTTTTTAGTACAGTTAATCATAACTATTTTTTCTTCTATTTATTTTTGAATTGTAATAAGTCATTAAAAATAAGCATCTATGCTCATATTTTAGTAAAGTTAATCACAATTATTTTTTCTTCTTTTTATTTCTGAGTTGTAATAAGTCATTAAAAATAAGCATCAATGCTCCTTTTTTAGTACAGTTAATCACAACTATTTTTTGCTTCAATTCATTTCTGAGTAGTTTTCTATATAGTTTTTTTCTTTTCTGTTATATTTTTTTTATTTCTGAGTTGTAATAAGTCATTAAAAATAAGCATCTATGCTCATTTTTTAGTACAGTTAATCACAACTATTTTTTGCTTCAATTCATTTCTGAGTAGTTTTCTATATAGTTTTTTTTCTTTTCTGCTATATTTATTTTTTTTTCTTTTTATTTTTGAGTTGTAATAAGTCATTAAAAATAAGCATCTATGCTCATTTTTTAGTACAGTTAATCATAACTATTTTTTCTTCTATTTATTTTTGAATTGTAATAAATCATTAAAAATAAGCATCTATGCTCATATTTTAGTAAAGTTAAAAACAACTATTTTTTCTTCTTTTTATTTCTGAGTTGTAATAAGTCATTAAAAATAAGCATCTAAGCTCCTTTTTTAGTACAGTTAATCACAACTATTTTTTGCTTCAATTCATTTCTGAGTAGTTTTCTATATAGTTTTTTTCTGCTATATTAATTTTTTTCTTTTTATTTCTGAGTTGTAATAAGTCATTAAAAATAAAAAAAGAGGTGCAATGCTTGTTAATTTGCTTCAAGCCTTTCGAAATAGTGTCAACTGCACTGCACATAGCTCTGTGCAGTCTACCGTATTCCTCAAGGCTTGAAGCTAACCAACGTGCAAGAGCATTGAGCCTCTTCGTCATCGTCTCTGCACTCAGGGCTTATAAACAGCTGCGAGTGCCTCTCGCTTGGCGATGTGGGACTAAAAAAACAGCTGCAGGAAGAATCAAAATAAAATAAATAAAATAAAAAAAGTGCCACCTAAAGGGCTACCACGGCTTGAATACGACTAGAAACCTAACAATGGGCCAGGATTCAGGCCCGCAATAGGCCCAATAAGCCCACAGGCACATATAGTGCGTTTAGGCCCGTAAGCCTGCATTTGAGAGGAGCTCGAGAGGGCAGCGGGACTGGGGTTTATAAACCACTCTCGAGCTCCCTCAGCTAGCGAGGTGGGACTAAACTTTCGTGCCGCGACGCGGGCAGCACATGGCCTTTAGTCCCGGTTGGTGGCACCAACCGGGACTAAAGGGGTGCATTGGTACCGGTTCGTGGCACCAACCGATACCAATGCCCCCCTTTAGTCCCGGTTGGAGCCACCAACCGGGACTAAAGGTCTTCGTTTCCCGCCCTTTGGGCTGCTGAAAAGAGGCCTTTGGTCCCGGTTGGTGGCACCAACCGGGACTAAAGGGGGGCATTGGTCCCGGTTTGTGCCACGAACCGGGACCAAAGGCTTTGCTATATATACAACACTTAGCGCGACTTCGATCTCTCTTGCTCCACTCCCGTTGCCGCGCGTCTCCCTGCCGCCACTTCGCTGTCGCCGCCCCGCCCCGACGTCATCGCCTTCACGCCCCGCCACGCCCCGACGCCTTCGCCGCCCCGCGCCGCCCTGCCCAGCCCCGCCCCGCGCCGTCGCCGCCTGCGCGCCCCGATCGACGTCGCCGCCCCGGCCCGCGCCGCCTCGACGCCGTCGCCACCCCGCTCCGCACCTCGCCGTCGCCTTCGCCGCCGCCATCGCCGTCGCCGGCCGTACGTGAGCACCTCGCCGTCGCCTTCGTCGGACGTACGCCGGCCACCGTCATTTTTTTTTAGATTAATTAGATTTTTTTTTGTTAGGTTAGATGTGTAGGAATTTAGATATGTAGTTCATAGATTTTTTTTGTTAGATTAGAATTTTTTTGGTTAGATTAGATGTGTAGTAATTAATTTGTTTATATTATGTTAGATTTTTTGTTAGATTAATTAGATTTTTTTTGTTAGGTTAGATGTGTTGTAATTTAGATATATGTAGTTCATAGATTTTTTTGTTAGATTAGATGTGCAGTAATTAATTTGTTTATATTATGTTAGATTTTTTATTAGATTAATTAGATTTTTTTTGTTAGGTTAGATGTGTAGTAATTTAGATATATGTAGTTCATAGATTTTTTTGTTAGATTAGATTTTTTGTTAAATTAGATGTGTAATAATTAATTTGTTTATATTATATTAGATTTTTTTGTTAGATTAATTAAATTTTTTTTGTTAGATTAGATGTGTAGTAACTTAGATATGTAGTTCATAGATTTTTTTGTTAGATTAGATTTTTTTTGGTAGATTAGATGTGTAGTAATTAATTTTGTTCATAGAATATTAATGATTTTTTTGTTCATAGTATTTAGAAAAAGGAAAAAAAATAAGAAGTAGTTTATATATAGTTGATCTAGCTAGTTGATTTAATAAACTAATTTATTTTACTGTATATAGAAGTAGTTTGTTTTTAGTAAGTACTACTTATTTATTTATAGTAAGTGCTTAGTAGTTGAACTAGATAGTTGATTTAATTAATAAAACTACTTTTATTTAACTATATATAGAAGTAGTTCCCGCATCGACGTCGGCGATGCCTATCCCGCATCCTCGTCGCCGTCGACTCGGCGGTGGAGGCCTGCTTGATCAGGGCCATGTTCGGGACTGGGCTCCCCCGGGCTGGTATTGGGAGGTGCTACCTTCCGGGGGACGTAGGTTGGTGAGGTGGCAGCCCGTTGTTGACCCGATCCTTGTTTGGTGGCAGTTGCGTGGGCCAGTGACGGTGGTGAGGCATCCGGACACCGCGGAGGTGGTACGTCACCGTGTCAACGAGGAGGACGAGCACGTCCGTCGCTACATGGTTGCATTGGAGGGCAGGTTTGACAATACCTGGCAGGTTCTTCAGGGATCTCACTGGAGCTATGATCCTGAGATGGTTCCTTATCTTTCGGTGTCCACTGCCCTCGTCGATACCCGTCGGGCACTACGATTCTAGTTATATTAGTGATAATATTTGACGATGTACGGACACCAAGAGATGATGTACTTTTGCTTATAATTATTGAATGCATGCTAATTTGAATACTATATTTTATTTTATGATTTGGTTTTGCTTATTTTATGATTTGGTTTTGCTTATTGAATACTCATATTGGATAAGTTCTCCTTCATTCCCGTGTGCTAGACAATTTGATATAATAATGCATTCGGGAATGAAAGGAGGAGCTACGTACATCGATCATCGATAATCAACCCGTGATTAATAATAATGATCTAGTTTAATATTTGAATTATGAACGTAGGCCAGAAATGTCGTACTCATCGGACGACGAAAACCGCCCGGGGGAGTGCGACTGGTGCCACCACGACCGAGGTATCTGCGATGGGTTCATTGAGCTGGACGAAGATCGTCGCTTCAGCATTAAGCTCGAGGAGACCTTCGATGTTCATACGGTACGCAACCGACGATAATAGTTTTATTTTCGTAATTACTCATGACTTCAACTATTTTAATCATGACAATATTTTTCATGTTTTCCAATTCGACTAGCTTATCCCATGCTTTGCAAGACGCTATGTCTTGGAGATGATGGGTTTTGAAGACCATGAAAGTTTCGAAATCAAAAAAATTATCCTAAGTACCCATCATGGTGTGGATTTTCAAGTAAAGTTGTACAATGCTCAGAATGTAACCCATTTTGATTGCAAAAATTGGGAAGCACTTTCCAAGATGTATGGTTTTGATGAGGGTATGCTTGTTACCATGGATCTTGATGATCCTACAATCGAGCAAGAGAGACCTACGATTTACGTCCTTGTGGATACACCTCCAATTCTTCCCCATGTGAGCTTAACATAGTTATTAAGTAATTTATATTGTTTATTTCAAAATAGTTGATAAC
Source organism: Triticum aestivum (assembly GCF_018294505.1). Taxonomy (NCBI): domain Eukaryota; kingdom Viridiplantae; phylum Streptophyta; class Magnoliopsida; order Poales; family Poaceae; genus Triticum; species Triticum aestivum. The sequence goes on along the minus strand of NC_057804.1, from coordinate 641,631,341 downwards.
TTTTCTCCATTGACAGCTTATTTTCATTCTTCAAAGAATGTGCGGAAGATGATAGACAGAACCTACTACACCGAAGGCTCCGAACTAACTTATCAGGAGAAAAATCATCTGGTCGCATTTTGTACTGATTTTGAGAATTACAATGTCTACAATCGAACTCCTCAACATTATGGTCAATACGTGCCACTAGTGCACGTGTTGAACTACGGTAACTACCATGGAGATACCCTGGTAAGATTTTTTACTATTACGACATCCGTGCATCTTTTTGCACACTTCTAAAACTAGTACATCATATCATTGCTAACTACGAAGTTATTACTATGTTTTTCAACAGATAATCCCGAATAATTGTGTGCCTCATCTGATGTATACACACGGTAGCCTTTATGTTTTGAATATACAACCAGATCGTCCTACGAATCTCAACTGTCCATACCGGGTTTCTAAAAGAAGTGGAGACATGACAATCAAAGAATGAAAAAAATGTATGGACAGTCGTAAGGAGCTTCTTGGAAGTAACATTCAGCGAAGGGCAAAAATTGGAGACAGGATGATCGCCATTCTTCATAATGAAGAGTCAGGGTCTATATTGTTTTATGCTATTTTACCTTAAGGGTATTTAGGTCCTACCTAATACTGATGATCATGTGTTAAGAACAATTATGTAGGGTTGGATTCGATGACTATGAGGATGATGATCGTATGACTTATTATTAATAACGAGTAGAAGTTGTATGATGATGCATGATTAGTAGGACGAGTACTTATTATATATGCTGATGTATGCAAGCATGCATGAGTTATTATATCAGCGGGTAAAATGAACATATATAGCAGCAGCGTTGGTAAACCAAAGACGAAGATATAAAAAAGGACACTTCTCTCTATTAGCTAGCTAATATAACAACCTAAAAATAACCCCCAAAACCCCTAAAGCAGCCACTTTTCAAAAAAAAACATGGACTTTTGGTCCCGGTTGGTGCCACCAACTGGGACCAAAGGCCCATTGACTGGGCTCGGCGCACAGAGCCACGTGGAGGCACATTAGTCCCGGTTCTTATTTGAACCGGGACTAATGGGTGGAGGTATTAGTAACGGCCCATTAGTCCCGGTTCATGAACCGGGACTAAAGGCCCTCACGAACCGGGACTATTAGGTGTTTTTCTACTAGTGATCGCGACTCAGCATCCCTCACCGGTGCATGCCTACTCGCCTTCCCATACTTATATATCAACCGGGCAACTAAGCTAGTTAGGTCCTCTTACATTCAGCCAGCTCCATGATCGATCGTGGAACAGCTACTTAGTGTCGTCTTCCTCATCACTGGTGGTAGCAAGAGCATCAAGAAGGCGTGCAGCGACACCTTTGTACCCTGACTACTGCACATCAGTCCTCCCTGCGGACTCTGCGAGCAAAGGCGCCTACGCGACGCGAGCTAAATGGGCTAGGGGTCGTCCAACACATCCTCATCATCACCGAGGCGTCATTAGTCGCCAGCAAAGAGGTATTATTCCTTGACTTGTCCTAAGGTTGAGGAGGCTTTGCATCGACACCGGCAAAGAGGAGTTCAATAATCAGGCCGCAGATGACAAGTACCCAGACTATGTCGCCATGGCACATGTTTCTTCTTGGCCGCGGCACGAAACCTACAAGGAAGCCACACGCATCGGTGAGCATGGCGATATAGTCTGGGTAATTGCGTGCTATGCAACTTGTTTTTGCGACTGCACACTCCTCGGCATCCGTCAAGTCACTGAATAATACCACTTTGCTCACGACTAAGGACTCACCTGTGCTGATGCGGATAGCTATGAGGACGGACATTCCATCTAGCCCGCGCACGTCGGCGCATTTGTTCCCTGGCACGTCGAAGAGAACTGATGTGCACATGTCTGGGTATGGTGTGCCGCGGCAGGCCGTCTTGACGTTTTCGCTGCCACCTTTCACGCCGGAGATGGCAAAGAAAGATATATATGGTGGCGGAGAACGTCACCATGGTCAAACAATCCACTGTGGTGTTAGGTGATTTTAGTTAATGAATCCGTTTTGGTATGTTTCTTGTCGCATCACATGAAACAATATTTAAACTTAGTTAATATGTTAATGAACCTCATCACACGGATCACCGTCATGGTTTAAATCTTGCTAACTGCGTGTATAGAGAAAATGTCTACACTAACATGATGCATATAATTACTTGCAAGAGCCGTATGGGTAAAACATGAACATTATGAGTTTGTTATAACAATTTTGCAGTGGCCTAAGTTTTTTTCTTATGCTTTTAATCAATCTACTCCGAGGCGCCGTCCCTGGTAAGAAGCATCTTGCGGCAACGATGATCGATGAGGCTGTGAGGTGAATATGTCGAGAGAAGATGATGGACGCAAGTTGACGGATGGATCATGTATGTGACGGTCGGCAATGGCGTAGCTAGGAATTTTAGACCAACATGGTCCAATTGACAATAGTTTTTTTCCACAAATGTACAAATGTTAATTTTTTTCAATAAGTGTATGCCACAAATACAAATGTTAAATTTGTCAATCTGTTTATGTACTGAAAGAAAAGGCAAACCTTAAAAAGGACTTTTAAAAAGATCAAGACTGAAAAGTAAAAATCATCACTCGGTTAGTCAACAACTGTGCTCATCAGCGCTTGTGACGGGTAGCTACCCCAGCCTCTGCTGCAGGTTGCCTGCAAGGCGGCAACCCATGTCACCGGTTCAGCATGGAGCAACGATCGACGAGCATCGCCTCTTGTCTGTAACTTATGTTCGTATTTCGAAACGGTCAATCAGCAGAACCGTCGCATTGTACTACCTCCATTTCCTAAATATAGGACGTATCTACCCCAATGAAAAAAATAGCACGCTACAGTAAAATAGTGGCGATATCAAAATATGCTATTAGCGTGCTATATCACGCTATAGCATGCTATTAGCAAGACATTGTACACCGAGTATTTAGCAAGACAATTCTCAATACGCTATAGCGTGCTATTAGCGACGCTATAGCACGCTATTTTTCTTAGTGATCTACGTTGTAGGAGGAACGACCATGTAGATGGAGTCATATGGGCTTGCCGGTTTGGGCCTTGTGCACCCGCAAAGATGCAGTGTGGGTTTTATTTGTTTTCCAGGCGAAGGCTAGCAAAATTCATGAGAGAACCTGAACATTTATTAAATTGGATACATTTTCTTAAATTCACGGACATTTTTTAAATTATGAAAATTTTATGAAAAAAATTAATGTGAAATTGTTTCGAAAATTTTCAACAATTTAAAATGAGAATAATTTTCGAATATGAAGAAAAGTTTTACATTCTTAATTTTTTTCCTAAATATAAAAAAATTATAATTTTTTCACACATTTTTTAAAAAATGAGAAGAAAAGCAAACACGAAAAAACCAGACTAGATCTTTCTACAAAAGCCGGTAAAGCTGGACAGGGAACCCATCTCTTCTCGCTCGCTCCCTACGCAAAGAAGCGACATTTGTAAATGTCATCTTCTGCTCCCGAGCTCATTTGAGCCCGGGATAAACAGTAAAAACCCCAAAAATGAAAAGAAATAAAAATAATCTGAATTTGTTTTGGTTAAAACATTGACAAAAGTTTTACGTGCTCGCACAAGTTTATGTTCAAAAGACGTTTTTGAAAGTTGTGGCAAAAAAACAAAACCAGCACTCCAAAGTGCTTTCAAAAACAACATTTTTGGAGCATTAATTTTGTTTTATTTGCCACGACTTTCAAAAATGTGATCTCAAGATTAAATTTTGTGAGCACGTAAAAAATTTATCAACATCGGTACCAAATGAATTCAATTTTTAATTGTCTTTTATTTGTTTTGGATTTTACTGTTCACCCAAGCTCATTTGAGCTCGGGCTCAGAAACTCGACATCCCGACATTTGAAGCAATGTGCGTTGAATAGGAACTGACCTCGCATATTGTGAAGCGGATATAGCTCTCGCCCACAACAGTTGATCCGGGCTGCAGCCCGATAAAAAAACTCTTCGGATTTTGCAAGACAGCTGGTTCTCTTGTATAGGTACCAACGTAGGTTTTCCCTTCGCTCATTCATCTATATTATTTGTGCACATCTAATATATATATATATATATATATATATATATATATATATATATATATATATACTGCTTGTTTTCTTTTCTCCTTTTTTTCTTCCTTTACATGTTTTCTTTTCTGTTATTTTTTTCTGTTTTCCTTTTAATTTTCGTGTGAATTTTTTGCATATTTTTCTGTTCTATTTATTTTATTTTTATTTTTGATCATTTCTATTTCCTTCCATTCTTTCTTGTCCATCACGTACAATAAAAATTTCATAATGTTTTCTAAATATTCCTTGTGCATTTGAAACGGTGTAGAATGTGTTTCTAAAACCATTTGGTGCGTATTAAAAAATTATTCACCATGTATTTAAAAATGTTTTGCGTGTACTTTAAAAACCTTGACGCATATTGCTCACCATGTAACGAAATTATTCATGTTTGCATTGAGATTTTTCATCATGTATTAAAAATCAGTTGTCGTGTATTTAGAAACTGTTCATCAAGTATTTAAAAAGTGTTCAACATTTCTTTCATAATGTTAATTGTGTATTTCAAAAATATATAATTTAACAAAGTGCATGCACATTTTTAATACAAGGTGATTTTTTAACAACATGACCATTTTTTGAAAGTGTTTGGACTTCATTTACAATGTGGTCATTTAATTTAAAGTATATGAGCATTTCTTTTGAATGTATGACTTGAAGTACAAGGACATTTGTTGGAAAGTGTGAACATTTGCGGAAGTACATTAACAATTTTCTTAATAGCATGATCATTTTATTTAAATTTCACGATTTTCTAGAAACTAGAGCAAACAATTTCTCTAAACAATATGAATTTTACATTAATATTACATGAACTAACTCATGCACACATGTTTGATGTTCCTTTTTGTATGTTAATGAAGAAACCAGTTGAGGCGCCGACCATATGCATCGATAGGTGTGCTAGGCGCTAGTAATGCAAAGCGACCAAGCACCAAGTGGGCTAGCCCAGCAAGTGAGCAGCGCGAGAACGACGTGATCGAGCAGTCGCACTAGCCCGACAAAATCCAATAAGGGTCCATGGATAAATCAATCAAGGAAGGAAAGGAGATATATCCACCTCTTAAGGCCTACCTAAGCAGGGAAGAAATGTTTCTACATATGTAATCAATAACTATAGTTCCATAATTGTTTAACGTGGTATATGGTTGTACTATAACTCCTATTTGAAAGTTGTGTGGCTCTTTAACAAACATGAAAGACAAAAAAAGAGTGCAGCATCCTACGGAAACTGCCAGTCAACAAGAAGCCGACATGGCTTTAGCCATTAGACCACTCCATCCATCCTCCCACCAAAGCAATGATGCCTTTTCTTGTTCAGGCCAAACCTGAGTAAATCATGTCAAGGCATGAATAGAGATATTACTGTGGGTTCAAAGCTGGGTAAATCATGTGTGGATACCCCTAAGGGCCTCAAAATGATGCATCAATATTATTATTTTAGTTAAAATATGATTTCCTTCATAAATTCGTCAATGTCTAGTTTCCTGTAGATTTCTAGTACCTTCTAGTGCATTTCTACATTAAGTGAAATGCCAATAAAATGTTCTAAATGTGGTTAATTATATATGTAATTACGCATTTTATCCTCATTCATGATGCAAAAGCACATACCACCAGTGGTAGGTTGCATAGAGGAAGCCGTTAGTGGTGATCATTCAAGTCCCATGTGAAATATACCAATATGTGAGAGCCCTTAGGGAAGCGACGATGATGACCCACAAAAAGTGGATTGCATAGTGAACTCTTTTGATCTTGCAGTAGACAGTTGATGGGCAAACCTTGCAACTTGGTGTGGTGATGTAATATTTACAAGAAATGTTTTGCAAATTGTATTTACAAGACAAGGTGGTTGGCCCGGGGATAAACCAAGAGGGGAAGGGGTGTACAATTTAAATCAGTGAGGAGGTTAGTTGGGATGACACCTCATTCCATAAATGCAATATGTAGCCTTCCTTTCATAAGTGTAGCATTTTTGGCACCTCCTCCAATGATTGAATAGGTCCATATCTATACCTACTAATAAAGTCATTAGTGTTTCATCCCGTCCGCCTTTAGTAATTTTGCAAAAAATACCTTGCTTTTTTAATTCAACCCGCAGTCCTCGGTGAGTGAAGAAAAAACTGTTCGAGATTTTTTTTGGGCTACAAATCAGCCGGCGGTGCTCCCCATTTGATAGAGAGCAGGAGGACATTGGCAGGGTTGCGAGAGGTGGGGAACGTCGGGGAAGCAACGAAGACCGACACGAGGCAGATTAGGTCAGGATCTAGCGCGTAGTGCATAGTGGAGGCCAGTGGCAGCGATGCTCCTTGGCCATGCCAACTAGGTCTACTAGGACGAAGAGAATAGGGAGGAAGACGAGGTGAGATGGAGAGAAGATAAGGAAGAGTAGGGACCACGCATCTACCTACTGTTGGTCCAGCGGCGGCTCCAGTTGTCGGATCTAAGTCTGTGTCTGGATTCCTCTCCTCCCCACGACATGATGGGGGTTGCCCTGCCGTATGCCGCGGCGTTGCTAATTGCTAGAGATGCCCTTCATAAGTTCATGTACATTTTACATACTGAGATCATTGGACTGAAAGCTAGAATTGATAATTCAAGTGCATATTTGCAGGAAGTGTGACTGTTATGGTTCGTTTGTAGATTAGCATTGCTATAAATGCTTTATCTGTAGTGGACTCAAATTAAGATGCGACTTTTGGCATATCAATATGTTATGTTACTGGCATCACTCTCAACAATTTTTTTTGTTGGTGCAAATGTCACACAGGGGCAGAGAACAATGTTCTTTTGGGAAAGTCTATTCACTATTTGGAGCTGCCAGGTAAATTTTGGTACAAATTTATGTTAGTTCTGCTTCTCCATGATGTTTAATTACTCGGTTCTTAAGGGTATGGAAAAGGTGTTGGATTTTGGACTACTCTATTCCAGATGCCAGTAACAAGGTGATACGTCTCCATCGTATCTACTTTTCCAAACTCTTTTGCCCTTATTTTGGACTCTAATTTGCATGATTTGAATGGAACTAACCCGGACTGGCGTTGTTTTCAGCAGAATTGCGTTGGTGTTATTTTTGTGCAGAAATAAAAGTTCTCAGATTGTCCTGAAAGTTTACCGAGAATATTTTTGGGATTAATAAAAAATACTAGCGCAAGAATTAAGCAGAGGGGGTCCACCTAGAGGCCGCAAGCCTGCCCCCCTGGGGGGCGTGCCTAGAGGGCTTGTGGGCCTCCTGGACCTCCTCCGGCCTCAACTCCTACTCTGCATAACCCTATTCGGGAAGAAAAAAACAAGGAGGAGAGTTCATCGCGTTTTACGATACGGAGCCGCCGCCACCTCTTGTTCTTCCTTGGGAGGGCAGATCTGGAGTCTGTTTCGGGATCCAGAGAGGGGAAATCGTCGCCATCGTCATCACCAACCTTCTTCCATAGCCAATTCCATGATGCTCATCGTTGGAGGTGGGTAATTCCTTTGTAGGCTTGCTGGACGGTGATGGGTTAGATGAGATTTATCATGTAATCGAGTTAGTTTTGTTAGGGTTTGATCCCTAGTATCCACTATGTTCTGAGATTGATGTTGCTATCACTTTGCTATGCTTAATGCTTGTCACTAGGGCCCGAGTGCCATGATTTCAGATCTGAACCAATTATGTTTTCATGAATATATTTGTGTTCTTGATCTGATCTTGCAAGTTGCAGACACTTATTACGAGTTATGGTCAGCATACCCCAAGGTGACAATAATTGGGATTCTTTCCAGTGATTATCGTAGTTTGAGGAGTTCATGTATTCAATAAGTGCTAATGCTTTGTTCCGGGTCTCTATTAAAAGGAGGCCTCAATATCCCTTAGTTTCTTTATGGACCCCTTTGCCATGGGAGGGTAGGACAAAAGATGTCATGCAAGTTCTTTCCATAAGCACGTATGACTATATACGAAATACATGCCTACATTATGTTGATGAACTGGAGCTAGTTCTGTGTCATCCTAGGTTATAGTTGTTGCATGATGAATGCCATCCGACATAATTATCCATCACTGATCCAATGCCTACGAGCTTTTCACACATTGATCTTTGCTAAGTTACTTTGTCGTTGCCACTGTTACAATTGCTACAAACTACTACTGTTACTGTTACCACTATTTCCATTACTTCCATACTACTTTGCTACTAAAAACTTTGCTACAGATATTAATTCTTTCAGGTGTGGTTGAATTGACAACTCAACTGCTAATACTCGTGAATATTCTTTGGCTCCCCTTGTGTCGAAACAATAAATTTGGGTTGAATACTCTACCCTCAGAAACTGTTGTGATCCCCTATACTTGTGGGTTATCAAGACCTTTTTCTGGCGCCGTTGCCGGGGAGCATAGCTATATTTGCTGAGTCACTTCGTATTTATATCTGTTGACCACTATGAAGAATCCGAAAGATCCAAGAACCAAGATCTATCCCTCTACTACGAGGGGAGGTAAGGAACTGCCATCACACTCTGAACTTGATTCACCTTCTGTTTTGAGTAAGCTTGAGACACCTACACCTGCTAGTAATCCTAATATGTCGCAAGTGATTGACGATGCTACTTCTTCTATGAATGATACTTATGATGATGGTAGTACTTTGCCTGCTAAACTGCGCCACTAGGAGAATTTCTTGTTGAACAACTTGCTAGGGTTAGAGAGAATGAGATTATTGAAACTTATGAAATTATTGAAACTGAAGATTATGATTCTCCTCCTAGATATGAATTGCCTAATATACCTAAGGGTTATGTTATGGATGGGGAAGTAGCTAGAGACTTTCTTGCTTGTAAGGATAGAGATGATCCTAAGAAATTATTATGCAAGTGAAAAGAAAAATCTTTGAATGCTAGAATGCAATATGATCCTAAGTTTGCTACTTCAGCTATCTTTGTTATACTGATAAGGATTATGAGTTCTCTGTCAATCCGAAGTTAATTACTTTGGTTGAATCTGATCCTTTCCATGGTTATGAATCTTAAACTGTTGTGGCACATCTTACTAAATTGAATGATATAGTAACCCTATTTGCTAATGAGGAAAAAAATCGCTATTACTTTATTCTTAAGTTATTTCCTTTCTCATTAAAGGGTGATGCTAAGATATGGTTTAATTTTCTTGCTCTTGGTTGTGTGCGAAGTCTCTGCGATATTATATATTACTTTTCTGAAAAATATTTTCCTGCTCATAAGAAACAAGCTGCCCTTCGGGAAATATTTAACTTTGTTCAAATTAAAGAAGAGAGTCTCCCACAAGCTTGGGAGAGGCTTCTCCAATTACTTAATGCTTTGCCAGATCACCCTCTCAAGAAAAATGAAATACTTGATATATTTTATAATGGACTAACCGATGCTTCTAGGGACCACCTAGATAGTTGTGCTGATTGTGTTTTCAGGGAACGAACTGTTGAACAAGTTGAAGAACTATTGGATAATATATTGAGCAATGATAATGATTGGACTCTTCCCGAACCACCTCCTAAACCTACTCTGAAGAAGAGAGGTATTCTATTTCTCAGTCCTGAAGATATGCAAGAGGCAAAGAAGTCCATGAAAGAAAAAGGTATTCAAGTTGAATATGTTGGGTGACGTATCATGCAATTTCAAAAAAATTCCTACGCTCATGCAAGATCTATCTGGGAGATGCATAGAAGCGAGAGGGGAGAGTGTGTCTATGTACCCTCGTAGACCGAAAGCAGAAGCATTTCACAACACGGTTGGTGTAGTCGAACTTTCTTCACGATCCAATCGATCTAGTGCCGAACGGATGACACCTCCGAGTTTAGCACACATGCTGCTCGAAGATGTCTCCTCCTTATTAATCCAGCAAGCGGGTGATGAGAAGTATATGGTATCACAACCAACATGACGGCGTGGTGGTGATGGTGGTGGTGGAGCACCGACAGCGCTTCACTAAGCGTCGCCGGGACGAGGCAGTGGAACTACGGAGTAATGGGAGAGAGAGGGGCGCCAAGGGCTTGGTGTGTCCTCTTTGGGTGCCCCCTCCCCTCTATATATAGGTGTAGGGGCGTGGAAAACAGCCCCTCCAAGCCCTAGGGCGCAGCTAATGGGGAGAGGACTTGGACTCCAAGTCCAATCCAATTCCTACTAGGACACCTTCCTTTTTTGCCTTCCCTAGCCACATGGGCTTTTTAGGACTTGGTGCGCCTAGACCAATAAGGCCAGGGCACCTCCCCGTAGCCCATGATATCCATTGGGTCATGGTAAACCCACTTGTGGACTTCCAGACCCCTCCGGAATCCTCTGGAACCTTCTGGAAGCTTCCCGATACAATACCAAAAAAACTGCACCTTTTCCCGGAACCCAAAATATGACTTCCTATATATAAATCTTTACCTCTCAACCATTCCGAGACTCCTCGTGATGTCCAGGATCTCATCCGGGACTCCGAACAACATTTGGTTACCACTCATCAAATATCCCAACAGTACTCTAGCATCAACGAACGTTAAGCGTGCGACCCTGCGGGTTCGAGAACTATGTAGACATGACCGAGACACCTCTCCGGTCAATAGCCAATAGTGGAACCTGGATGCTCATATTGGCTCCCACATATATTCTACAAAGATCTTTATCAGTCAAACCGTTATGACACATACGTTATTCCCTTTTTCATCGGTATGTTACTTGCCGGGGATTCGATCGTCGGTATCTTCGTACCTTGTTCAATCTCGTTACCGACAAGTCTCTTTACTCGTTCCGTAATGCACCATCCCGCAACTAACTCATTAGTGACATTGCTTGCAAGGCTTCTTATGATGTGCATTATCGAGAGGGCCCAAAGATACCTCTCCGGTACTCAGAGTGACAATTCCTAATCTCGATCTATGCCAACCCAACAAACACCTTTGGAAATACCTGTAGAGCATCTTTATAATCATCCAGTTATGTTGTGACGTTTGATAGAACACAAGGCATTACTCTGGTATCCGGGAGTTGCATAATCTCATAGTCGGAGGAATATGTATTTGACATGAAGAAAGCAATAGCAATAAAACTAAACGATTATGCTAAGCTAACGGATGGGTCTTGTCCATCACATCATTCTCTAATGATGTGATCCCGTTCATCAAAATTACAACACATGTCTATGGTTAGGAAACTTAACCATCTTTGATTAACGAGCTAGTCTAGTAGAGGCTTACTAGCACTACTAGAGAAAACCTTATATACAGAGTCTTACCAGTAGCGCGTGTTAAAATGGGGCGCTACTGCTAATTAGCAGTAGCGCGTCCGCCAAAACCGCGCTACTGTTACCCCCTTAGCAGTAGCGTGGCAGGAACTGAACGTGCTACTACTATAATTGCCACACCGTTCCCGACGTGCTAGGTATAGTAGTAGCTCCCTTCTAGAAACCGCGCTACTACTACCGATTTTAGCAATAGCGCGTTTTCCCCTCCCACGCTACTGTTAAATCTATTCTCACCTAACCCCCCGCGCGGCCTGATTCCCTCCTAATCTTCCTCCCCCAATTCAGCACTCTCTTCTCCCCCTCGTCGCCTCCGCCTCGCCGCCGTCTCCCCCGACCCCGCCTCACGACCGTCTCCCCCGACCCCACCTCGCCGCCGTCTCCCTCGACCCGCCTCGCCGCCGTCTCCCCCGACCCCGCTTCACCGCCGTCTCCCCTGACACCGCCTCGCCGCCATCTCCCCTGACCCCGCCTCGCCGCCGTCTCCCCCGACCCCATCTCTCTCCCCGCCCTCTGTAAGCACTCTCCCTTTCTGATCCCTCTTGTTAATTTGCTTAGTATGAACCCTAGCTATTTAGTGCTAGTTAGTATGCCTAGGCTATTTTTAGTGTTAGTTAGTTAGTTAGTATGAACCCTTAGCAGTAGTTCGTAGGTACTAATTAGTTAGTAAGAACTAGGTGCTAATTAGCTAGGTACTAGTTTATTTTTATTTATAGTAAGTTTATTTTGAATTAATAGAACATGTTAGTAAGAACTTGTTGCTATTTTTTTAGTTAAAGCAATTTTTCCCATATCGGCGTGGACGATGCCTATCCCGCATCCTCGTCGTCGAGTCGGTGGAGGACCACACCTGCTTGACCAGATGAGCCATGTCCGGGACTGGGCTCCGCCGGGGTGGTACTGGGAGGCGCTACCTACCGGGGGGCGCAGGTTAGTGAGGAGCCAGCCTGTCATTGACCCGAAGCTTCTTTGGTGGTAGTCACGTGGGCCAGTGACGATCCAGAGGCTCGAGGACTCCGCGGAGGTGGTGCATCACCGTGTCAGTGAGGAGGACGCGCACGTCCATCGCTATTTGTTTGCGTTGCAGCACAGGCCGTTCTCCAATACCTGGCAGGTTCTCCAGGGATCTCACTGGAGCTATGATCCCGTGATGGTTCCTTCTCTGTGGGTGTCCACCGCCCGCGCCGATACCCGTCGTGTGCTAGGGTTTTAGTTGTATTAGTGATGTTATATGTATGACACTATTCGTGATGTATTAGTGATAATATTCGACGATGTACGGACGTATGAGATTATTTACTTTTGCTTATTGAATGCATGCTAATTTGAGTCCTATAAGATATTTTGAAATGTATATCTTGTGTTGCTCAATATCCAAGTGGCCGGTCATGTTTGCAGGTTACACCTCCGAGTGGCCTATGTTTTGCCGGAGTGTTGATTCATTTCCGTTCCGGCAAATTTCAGGCGCTCGATATGTCCTATTTTTAGCAAAGGTCATGCCGGATTTTTCCGTGAATTTTGGCATGACTTGTGCCAGAATATGTAGGAAATATTGAGTGCCCCGGATTTGTGTGTTGAGTATCTTGGTAGTTGTCTTCGATCGATTTTCAATTAATGTTTTAACTATGAACATAGGAAATGTCTCACGACGAAAAGGATTTCGGTATTTGCAAATACTGCGAAGACGAGCGCGGCCTGTGCGACGGAATCTTCCTAGATGATGATAGGCGCTTCAACATCAAGCTGGACGAGAACTTCGAAGTGGATACAGTAAGTCACAATGACAAGTCTTTTTTCGTAATTAAGCATGACATCTGCTTCATTTGCTTCAACTTATTTTTTTTACTATTCTACTAGCGTATCCCCTGCCATGCAAGAGTTTTTGTATTGGATAAGATAGGTTTCAGTCATAGTATGGAGGAAAAAAAGTTTACTTGAAGACCGAGCATGGTTATATTTTCCATGCAAAATTGTACAATTCAGACGACTACACCTATTTGGATGCAAAACATGGCGAGCACTATGCAAGACTTATGCATTTGAACCTGATATGGTTATCACCTTTGATATTCATCCGGAAGATGATATTGAAGGTAATACCGACATCTGGGTCGATGTGCAGACGCCTCCAGTTATACCATTATGTAAGTTTCTCAACCATATTTATGTCTTTGATATTGTTTATTCAAAAATAGTTGACAACTAATTTGTATTTTCAGCTTATTTCGGTGCAAGCAAACATGTCCAGCGCTTGGTAGACAGGACCGTATACTGTCCTGGAGCTGAACTCAACTGCGAGGAGCTCAGTCATTATGTTTCATGGCTTGATGATCTTGATACTATCAAGACGAATTTTCTTCCTGCATTTAGAAATGTTAGTACTGAAAATGTGTGACCAATAGTGTTCGTAATGAACTACGGTTACATCTATTTAGGAAGGATGGTAAGATTTTTACTATTTGTCATCAGTGCATCTTTTCCATACATTATTTTTGAAACTAAACTTCATTGCTAAGTATGTTACCATACGATGTTCTTCAACAGGGACTCCCGATGAATGTTGTGCCTTATGGGATCGAGACTAAAGGTACCATGAGTATTATCAGCTTACGGCCAAGATATCCTACAGATTACTTTAGTGCATTCAAGATTAGCGACTGATGCTTAATAGTGCAAGACTGGACCAAATATGTGATGGGGGAGCGCAGAGAAGTACTAGGGGGCAGCAAACAGATGTGCTACCCACGATTAGGAGACAGGTTCATCTGCATGCTCCAGCTTGATCAAGGAGGAGAGCTATACATGTTTTATGTTATTTTACCTAAGAGAGAGCAGCAGGAGTGATTAGCTAGCTAGAAATGAGTTTGAGGATGATGATGTGCTACACTATATTACTATGATGATAAAATAGCTAGTGTTGGTGGTAATGACTATGATGATTAGTATTAGCTAGTTTTAGTGGTGATTAAATAAATATTGTTGATTACGACTAGTGACCAATTTGCTATGTGATGTCATTGATGAAAACGATGATCTTGAGGAGGTGTTATATGACAATGATGTATTATGATGATAAGTTGTTAATGCTATGATGATGATGATGATATTATTATATCATTGGGTGAAAGAACCGCGGATTAGTTTCAAGTGGATGGACATCCACTTGAAACTAGTCCACGGTTCTTTCACCCCGTGATGTAATAACTCATTATGATGTAAAAAAAATCTCTAAATTCCTGTTGTATGAAAACTTGTGTAAAGGTGTATGAATACCACATGAAATAAAAAAGAAATAAAATACTAAATAGTAGTAGTAGCGCGGGAAAGGAGAAGCGCTACTACTAATTACTAGTAGCGCGGTTCTGAAGAAGCGCTACTACTAAGTCAATTTAGCAGTAGCGTGGATCCAGGCGCGCTATTGCTAAGCATTAGCTGTAGCGCCTTATCAGTAGCGCTGCTGCCCGCGCTACTGATAGGCCTAAAACCCGCGCTGCTGCTAGTCTTTTCCCTAGTAGTGTAGGGACACAGAGTTTTGTCTATGTATCCACACATGTATCAAGTTTTCGGTTAATACAATTCTAGCATGAATAATAAACATTTATCATGAAATAAGGAAATATAAAATAACAACTTTATTATTTCCTCTAGGGCATATTTCCTTCAGTCTCCCACTTGCACTAGAGTCAATAATCTAGTTCACATCACCATGTGATTTAACACCAATAGTTCACAGCGCCATGTGATTAACACCCATAGTTCACATCGCCATGTGACCAACACCCAAAGGGTTTAATAGATTCAATAATCTAGTTCGCATTGCTATGTGATTAACACCCAAAGAGTACTAAGGTGTGGTCATGTTTTGCTTGTGAGAGAAGTTTAGTCAACGAGTTTGCCACATTCAGATCCGTATGTATTTTGCAAATTTCTATGTCTACAATGCTCTGCATGGAGCTGCTCTTGATAATTGCTCCCACATTCAATATGTATCTAGATTGAGACTTAGAGTCATCTAGATCAGTGCCAAAGCTTGCATCGACGTAACTCTTTATGGCGAACTCTTTATCACCTCCATAACTGAGAAATGTTTCCTTAGTACTTTTTAAGGTAACTAAGGATAAGTTTGACTGTTGTCCAGTGATCTACTCCTGGATCACTATTATACCCCTTGCCAAACTCATGGCCATGTACATAACATGTTTGGTACACAACATTGCATACTTTAGAGAACCTATGCCTAAGGCATAGGGAATGACTTTCATTCTCTCTTTATCTTCTGCCGTGGTCAGGTTTTCAGTCTTTTACTCAACTTAACACCTTACAATACAGGAAAGAACTCCTTGTTCGACCGATCCAGTTTGAACTCCTTCAAAATCTTGTCAAGGTATGTACTCATTGAAAGTCTTATCAAGCGTCTTGATCTATCTCTACAAATCTTGATGCCCAATATGTAAGCAGCTTCACCGAGGTCTTTTATTGAAAAATTCTTATTCAAATATCCTTTTATGCTATCCAGAAATTCTATATCATTTCCAATCAATAATATGCCATCCACATATAATATCAGAAATGCTACAGAGCTCCCACTCACTTTCTTATAAATACAGGCTTCACCAGAAGTTTGTATAAAACCATATGCTTTGATCACCTTATCAAAGCGTATATTCAAACTCCGAGATGCTTGCACCAGTCCATAGATGGATCGCTGGAGCTCGCACACTTTGTTAGCACCTTTAGGGTGGACAAAACCTTCTGGTTGCATCATATACAACTCTTCTTTAATATCCATTAAGGAATGCAGGTTTTTGACATCCATTTGCTAGATTTCATAATCATAAAATGTGGAAATTGCTAACATGATTCAGATAGACTTAAGCATCGCTATGGGTGAGAAAGTCTCATCATAGTCAACTCCTTGAACTTTGTCGAAAACAAGTCGAGCTTTGTAGATAGTGACATTACTATTAGCATCAGTCTTCTTCTTGAAGATCCATTTATTCTGAATGGCTTGCCGATCATCGGGCAGTCCACCAAAGTCCACCCATTGTTCTCATATATGGATCCTATCTCAGATTTCATGGCCTCAAGACATCTTTTGTTATCTGGGCTCATCATAGCTTCTTCATAGTTCGGAGGTTCGTCATGGTCAAGTAACATGACTTCTAGAACAGGATTACCATACCACTCTGGTGTGGATCGTGCTTTGGTTGACCTACGAGGTTTAGTAGTAACTTGATATGAAGTTTCATGATCATTATCATTAGCTTCCTCTCTAGTTGGTGTAGGCATCATGAGAATGGATTTCTTGGATGAGCTACTTTCCAAATTGAGAGAAGGTACAATTACCTCATCAAGTTCTACTTTCCTCCCACTCACTTCTTTCAAGAGAAACTCCTTCTCTAGAAAGGTTCCATTCTTGGCAACAAAGAACTTGCATTTGTATTTGTGGTAGAAGGTGTACCCAATTGTTTCCTTAGGGTATCCTATGAAGACACACTTCTCTAATTTGGGTTCGAGCTTATCAGGCTGAAGCTTTTTCACATAAGCATCGCAACTCCAAAATTTAAGAAACGACAGCTTAGGTTTATTGCCAAACCACAGTTCATATGGTGTCGTCTCATCGGATTTAGACGGTGCCCTATTTAACGTGAATACGGTTGTCTCTAATGCATAACCCAAAAACGATAGTGGTAAATCAGTAAGAGACATCATGGATCGCACCATATCTAATAAAGTACGGTTACGACGTTCGGACACACCATTATACTATGGTGTTCTAGGTGGCGTGAGTTGTGAAACTATTCCACATTGTTTTAAATGAAGGCCAAACTCGTAACTCAAATATTCGCCTCCGTGATCAGATCGTAGAAACTTTATTTTCTTGTTACGATGATTCTCCACTTCACTCTGAAATTCATTGAACTTTTCAAATGTTTCAGACTTGTGTTCCATTAAGTAGATATACCCATATCTACTCAAATCATTTGTGAAGGTCATAAAATAATGATACCCACCGCGTGCCTCAACACTCATCGGACCACATACATCGGTATGTATTATTTCAATAAGTCATTGGCTCGCTCCATTGTTCCGGAGAACGGAGTTTTAGTCATCTTGCCTATGAGGCATGGTTCACAAGTATCAAATGATTCATAATCAAGTGATTACAAAAGCCCATGAGCATGGAGTTTCTTCATGCGCTTTACACCAATATGATCTAAACGGCAGTGCTACAAGTATGTTGCACTATCATCATCAAATTTTGCATCTTTTGGCGTCAATATTATGAATATGTGTATCACTACGATCAAGATTCAATAAACCATTAACATTGGGTGTATGACCATAGAAAGTTTTATTCATGTAAATAGAATAGAAATTATTCTCTGTCTTAAATGAATAACTGTATTGCAATAAACACGATCCTATCTTGTTCATGCTCAACGCAAACACAAAATAATATTTATTTAGGTTCAACACTAATCCCGAAAGTATAGGGAGTGTGCGATGATGATCATATCAATCTTCCAACACACATCATCACTTCACCCTCAACTAGTCTCTGTTTATTCTGCAACTCTTGTTTCGAGTTACTAATTTTAGCAAGTGAACCGGTATAAAATACCCAGGGGTTACTATTAACACTAGTAAAGTACACATAAATAACATGTATATATAATGTATCTTTGTTCACTTTGCCATCCTTCTTATCCGCCAAATATCTGGGGCAGTTCCGCTTCCAGTGATCATTCCCTTTGCAGTTGAATCACTCAGTTTCAGGCTTGGGTCTAGCTTTGGGCTTCTTCCAGGGAGTGGCACCTGGCTTGCCATTCTTCTTGAAGTTCCCTTTCTACCCCTTGCCCTTTTCTTGAAACTAGTGGTCTTGTTAACCATCAACACTTGATGATCTTTCTTGATTTACACCTTCGCCGATTTCAGCATCGTGAAAACTTGGGAAACATTGTCTTCATCCCTTGCATATTATAGTTCATCACGAAGTTCTAATAGTTTGGTGATGGTGACTAGAGAACTCTGTCAATCACTATCGTATCTGGAAGATTAACTCCCACTTGATTCAAGCGATTGTAGTACCCAGACATTCTGAGCACATGCTCACTAGCTGAACTATTCTCCTCCATCTTGTAGGCAAAGTACTTTTCATAGGTCTCATACCTCTCGACATGGGCATGAGTCTGAAATACCAACTTCAGCTCTTGGAACATCGCATATGCTCCGTAGCGTCCAAAACGTTTTTGAAGTCCCGGTTCTAAGCCGTAAAGCATGGTGCACTAAACTATTAAGTAGTCATCATACTGAGCTTGCCAAGCGTTCATAACGTCTGCATCTACTCGTGCAATAGGTTTGTCACCTAGCGGTGCATCAAGGACATAATTCTTCTGTGCAGTAATAAGTATAATCCTCAGATCATGGCCAGTCCGCATCATTGCTACTATCATCTTTCAACTTTTTCTCTAGGAACATATCAAAAAACATAGGGGAGTTGCAACACGAGCTATTGATCTACAACATAATTTGCAAATACTATCAGGACTAAGTTCATGATAAATTAAAGTTCAATTGATCAAATTACTTAAGAACTCCCACTTAACTGACATCCCTCAAGTCATCTAAGTATAACGTGATCCAAATCAACTAACCCATGTCCGATCATCACGTGAGATGGGGTAGTCATCAATGGTGAACATCTCTATGTTGATCATATCTACTATATGATCACGTTCAACCTTTCGGTCTCCAGTGTTCTGAGGCCATGTCTGTACATGTTAGGCTCGTCAAGTTTAACCTGAGTATTCCGCATGTGCAAAATTGTATTGCACCCATTGTATGTGAACGTAGAACTTATCACACCCGATCATCACGTGGTGTCTCAGCACAAAGAACTGTCGCAATGGTGCATACTCAGGAAGACAACTTATACCTTGAAATTTTAGTTAAGGGATCGTCTTATAATGTTATCACCGTACTAAGCAAAATAAGATGCATAAATGATAAACATCACATGCAATCAAAATGTGTGACATGATATGGCCATCAACAGCTTGTGCTTTTGATCTCCATCTCCAAAGCATCGTCGTGATCTCGATCGTCACTGGCTCGACACCTTGATCTCCATCGTAGCATCATGGTCATCTCGCCAACTATTGCTTCTACAACTATTGTTACCGCTTAGTGATAAAGTAAAGCAATTACATGGTGTTTGTATTCCATACAATAAAGCGACAACCATAAGGCTCCTGCCAGTTGCCGATAACTTTTACAAAATATGACCATCTCGTACAACTATATGACATCATGTCTTGACCATATCACATCACAAGCATGCCCTGCAAAACAAGTTAGACGTCCTCTACTTTGTTGTTGTAAGTTTTACGTGGCTGCTACGGGCTTCTAGCAAGAACAGTTCTTACCTACAGCACAAAACCACAACAGTGATTTATCAAGTTTGTTGTTTTAACCTCCAACAAGGACCGACCGCAGTCAAACTTGATTCAACTAAAGTTGGAGATACAGACATCCGCCAGCCACCTTTATGCAAAACTAGTTGCATGGCTGTCGGTGGAACCGGTCTCATGAACATGGTCATGTATGGTTAGTCCGGGCTGCTTCATCCAACAGTACCGCCGAATCAAAATAAGACATTGGTGGTAATTAGTATGACGATCACCGCCCACAACTATTTGTGTTCTGCTCGTGCATATCATCTACGCATAGACCTGGCTCAGATGCCACTGTTGGGTGACGTAGCATGCAATTTTATAAAAAATTCCTATGCTCACGCAAGGTCTATCTAGGATATCCATAGCAGTGAGAGGGGAGAGTGTGTCTACGTACCCTCGTAGACCGAAAGCGGAAGCGTTTCACAACACGGTTGGTGTAGTCAAACTTTCTTCACGATCCAACCGATCCAGTGCCGAACGGACGACACAACCGAGTTTAGTACACATGCAGCTCGATGGTGTCTCCTCCTTCTTGATACAGCAAGCGGGAGAAGAGAATAAGATGGGATCACAACCAACACGACTGCGTGGTGGTGATGGTGGTGGTGGAGCACCGACAACGCTTCGCTAAGCATCCCCGGGACGAGGCGGTGGAACTACGGAGTAACAGGAGAGAGAGAGGGGCGCCAAGGGCTTGGTGTGTCCTCCTGGGGCGCACCTCCCCTCTATATATAGGTTTAGGGGCGTGGAAAACAGCCCCTCCAAGCCCTAGGGTGCAGCTAAGGGGGAGAGTACTTGGACTCCAAGTCCAATCCTATTCCTACTAAGACTCCTTCCTTTTTTTGCCTTCCCTAGCCACATGGGCTTTTTAGGACTTGGTGCGCCTAGCCCAATAAGGCTAGGGCACCTCCCCGCAGACCATTCTAGCCTTTGGGTTGTGGTGAACCCAGTTGTGGACTTCCGGGCCCCTACGGAATCCTCCGGAACCTTCTGGAAGCTTCCCGATACAATACCGAAAAAATTGCACCTTTTTCCGGAACCCAAAATATGACTTCCTATATATAAATCTTTACCTCTCTACTATTCCAAGACTCCTCGTGACGTCCGGGATCTCATCCAGGACTCCGAACAACATTTGGATACCACTCATCAAATATCCCAATTGTACTCTAGCATCCACGAACGTTAAGCGTGCGACCCTGCGGGTTTGAGAACTATGTAGACATGAGAGACACCTCTCCGGTTAATAACCAATAGCAGAACCTGGATGCTTATATTGGCTCCTAGATATATTCTACGAAGATCTTTATCGGTCGAACCATTATGACACATACGTCATTCCCTTTGTCATCGGTATGTTACTCTCCCGGGATTCAATCGTCGGTATCTCCATACCTAGTTCAATCTCGTTACCGGCAAGTCTCTTTACTCGTTCTGTAATGCATCATCCCGCAACTAACTCGTTAGTCAAATTGCTTGCAAGGCTTCTTATGATGTGCATTACCGAGAGGGCCCAAAGATAGCTCTCCAATACTCGGAGTGACAAATCCTAATCTTGATCTATGCCAACCCAACAAACACCTTCAGAAATACCTGTAGAGCATCTTTATAATCACCCAGTTACGTTGTGAAGTTTGATAGAACACAAGGCATTCCTCTGGTATCCGAGAGTTGCATAATCTCATGGTCGGTGGAATATGTATTTGACATGAAGAAATCAATAGCAATAAAACTGAATGATCATTATGCTAAGATAATGGATGGGTCTTTGACTAATGAGCTAGTCTAGTAGAGGCTTCCTAGGGACACAGAGTTTTATCTATGTATCCACACATGTATCAAGTTTCCAGTTAATACAATTGTAGCATGAGTAATAAACATTTATCATGAAATAAGGAAATATAAAATAGCAACTTTATTATTGCCTCTAGGGCATATTTCCTTCATAATATGTTAAGAAATTACCACCTATTGAAGAAATACATGGTCTTAATACTCCGACACATGTAGTAGAGGTAAATTCTCTCCATAGATTTGATGAAGGTGATATTCCTTATAATAAGTCTGTTAGTCAATGCTTGGATGAATTTTTTAACTTTATTGTTAAACAAGAAAACTTCAATGCATATGTTAGTAGACAGTTGAAATGCAATGCTTATATGCTTGACTATTTGAGTGACTATATGTGTTCAACTGTTAATGATCTGAAGATTATTAGTAAACATGCTTCCATGGCAAATGTAAGTGCATCTAGTGCCCCTTAGTGATTTTGGTGTATTGAAGACTTATAGGTTAAGGGACTAATGTGTTTGTGAGTGTACACAGGTCTATAAGTCTCTGAGGAGTTTGATATTTACAGAGAAAGTCGGCCCCTAAAAATGAAGTTCTTCAACTGAAGAGTTTGATATTCTGAAGACTTTCTGAAGACTTTGAAAGTGAAGAAATTGGTGTGACCTTGAAGACTTGGTATTCATTTGTGGAACATGAAGCGTGAAGACTTTTGTTTTCGTAGTTTCATTTTCTCTTTCTTGAGTCATAGGAAACACCATACTGTTAAAGGGGGTCGAGGAAATACTAAGGAAAAATTTCCATGTGATGCTCAACTCAAAATCCTACACCTACCAATCCCTTCGAGTGAAGCCTTTGGAAATCTCATACAGTTCAGTCACTTTCTTCAGTGACAGAGACGAAGTTCTTCTGGTCGCTGATGAATTTGTTCTGACTGAGGAGTTAGGAATTCGCCAGTGCGAATTACCAACACAGTGAGGAACATGATAGCCCTGAGGAATTTGAGAGTCAAATTTCCGACCGTTGCTGTGTTGTGCGCCAGCTGTCCCAAAATATCTTATCCACCTAACGGTCATATCATTGAAGGGCATTTATGTCTTATCATGTCGGGCTGCTCCCTACAACCACTAGTTGGTTGGCTGCTCCGAGAGAACTTGACACTTTTCATTTGAGAGCAACCCATCCTCCGAGGACTTTGAGCGAAAATCATCAAGTGAGGAAAATCCCAAACCCAAACACCTACAAACCCCAAAGTGATTGAGCATCACTGAAGAAATCGATCCTGCGTGGATCCGACGCTTGTTACCTTTGAAGACTGTGCTTCTTCCAGACGGTTAGGCGTCAAGGTCTAGAGCATCCAAGAGGAATTGTGGATCGCCGAGTGACCAAGTCTGTGAAGGTTTGGAAGTCGCCTGAAGACTTACCACGAGTGATTGGACGAGGTCTGCGTGACCTTAGTTCAAGGAGAATACGGTGAGGACTGGGTGTCCTGAGCTGCGTGCTCAGAGACTGGGTGTCCGGGACTGCGTGTCCTCGAGTTTAAATACTCAGCCGCTTCAACCAGACGTACAATTGAGACAGCAGTTGGAACTGGTCTACCAAATCATTGTCTTCACCAACCTACTGGTTCTATTTCCTCAACCCTTTCATTTCCTCATTACTGTGTTGAGTGTTTGTTCATATCTGTGTTGGAAGACTTTGACTGAAGACTTTCTCAATTTCCTCAGTTCAATTTCTTCAGTCTATATGTCTTCATCTTGTGTTATCCTGTGATTACGCTTTTTGTACTCTGTGCTAGTCTTCATTTCATCATGATGACCATGCTTGTATTCTGTCATGCTTACTTCTGAGTACTTATTCCGCTGCTAATAGTTCTTCGCTAAGGAATTTCCTCACCGGCAAATTCCTCAGTGAAGAATTCATAAAAATCGCCTATTCACCCCCCCTCTAGTCGATATAACGCACGTTCAATTGGTATCAGAGCAAGGTACTCCCTTGTTCTGTGTGATTTTGGTTTAACCGCCTGGAGTTTTAGTTATGTCGACCGCAGGTATGAAGAAAGTGACATGCCCTATCTTTAACGGTCATGATTATCCCAAGTGGAAGGCCATGATGAGGAAGCGCCTCATGGCAAGGGACAGCAAGCTGTGGACCGTCACTGAGATTGGTCTTACTGATCTATGCAAGTCGGCGAACGCAGATGATATTCACAAATACACTTGACTTGACTTCATGGCGAAGGATATCATCTGTTCCTGCCTATCCAGAGATCAGTTCAGGCACATTATGCATCTTTGCAATGCAAAGCTTATCTGGGACCGAATCTCTGACGTCTATGAAGGTCATCGAACCCATCATGATCCTTGGTTTGAGGACTTCAAGGAATCTCTCAAATCGATGACTTTCGAACCAGAATCATCATCTTCTGCATCATGTCTCATGGCAAAGGGTGTCGAGGTAACCGAATGTTCCTCATCTGAATTTAGTGACTGTGAATCTGATGATGATGAATCTGATGATGATATTGAACCTAGCTACACCAAACTTGTTTGCATTGCCACCAAACAACAACATGCCTTGGAAAAGGTTCAAAACATGCTAGACAAAAGTGATGATATGTTAGGTGAAGAAATGGATCGCACTAAAGCCCTGACTGAAAATCTTTAGAGACTTCAGTCTAGGTTTGATAACCTTCAAAGTCATCATAACACTCTTTTATCTGATCATGAGAAACTTTCTTATGAATTTCTTCAAAGAAAGCAAGATCTTGAGAAGCTAAGAGTGAGTTATGAAGATCTTCAGAAGGAGCGCGATTCATTACTTGCTCAACAAATCAGCACTTCTCAGGAAGAATTTGTTCCTCCATGCTTAAAGTGCATTGAACGTGAATCTGCTAATTCTTCACCTGAATGTTCAAATGCTTCAACTGTTACAAATTCTTCACCTGCCTCTGCTATCACTAATTCCTCATCTGAGGACATTGCTAGTATCACTGACGATGCAGGGCTGAAGGAATTATACACAACAGGCATGTACAAAAGCCTCAAAGGGCATCAGATTCTTTGTGATGTGCTCAAAAAGCAGATCCTCAACAGAAACCCTAGGAAAGAGGGTATTGCCTTTGAGAGGAAACTTAATGCTGATGGAACATATTGGAAGCCTGAGCAGTACCCCAAAACCTCATGGGTTGCTGCAAAGGGACCTCTAGTTGATCCATCCATGTTATCTGGCTTTACATGTGAATCTCCTCATTCTTCTGATGAGTCATTTGACTCCAACTATAAACTGTTCAAAAATTAGAATGGTGAAGTATTTGCTAGATATGTTGGGACTAACTGCAGGAACGGTTCCCCTATGAAGAAAATCTGGGTTCCCAAAAGTTATGTTGAAAGTCTTCAGGTGAATGTCCTCATGACAGCACCTGTGAAGAATAGGAACCCCAGAACAAACTCTTCATATGGACCTAATTCTTCATATGGATCCAAGTCCTCATATGGACCAAATTCCTCACGTGGATCAAATTCCTCAAATGGATCAAAGTCCTCATATGACTATCATCGTGCTAACAACTCTGTTTCGCAGGGTAGAGCTAAGGGCTATGAATATGCACATTATTCTTCAAATCATTATGTTCATAAGTCCTCGAAGAATTTCTCTGCTTATTCATATGCTTACCCTAACCCCTCTTATGTGAAACGAAATGGTTTGGCTTCTATGCCACCATTCTCGTATGGTGCTCGCAGAGTGATGAACTCTTTGCCACCCCTTCAGATGTGGGTGGTGAAGAAAAAGAACTAATCTCTTCTGCAGGGTCAGGTCTCCAGACGTGCCTCTAACGTCTGAAGAATTTGCTGGGGACCTGACAAAATTGCCTGAAAGGACGCAGGCTAACCATGATGAAATGAACTTTCATTTCACACGTCCTCATACTGCTATATCTGTTTACCGCTTGATGAAATTCATCTGATGAACTTAATATCATATTCTTCACTAATGAAGCATATGAGATTGTAAGTTACACTAATTCATCTGCAGGATGATCAACCCAAAACCACTGAATGGGTCCTCGATAGTGGATGTACAAATCACATGACTGGTGACAAGGATCTTTTGATGGATGCTCCCTTATCACCGTCACATCTGAAGCATATCATCTTTGCTGACAAAGGCAAAAGTCAGGTATTGGGTCTTGGTAAGGTTGCGATCTCTAAGGATAAACACATGGACGAAGTCATGCTTGTTGAGTCCTTAGGATACAACCTCATGTCAGTCTCAATGCTTCGTGATCTTGATATGGTTGTTGTCTTTGGCAAGTATCGTTGTGCTGTGATTATGGAAGCTGACAATTCCAAAGTCTTCGAAGGCTTTAGGAGAGGAGATTTGTATATTGTTGATTTCTCTACAGGACCACAACCAGCCGTGTGTCTACTTGCAAAAGCTTCAGAAGGCTGGCTATGGCATCGACGACTTGGTCACGCAGGCATGAGGAATTTGCACACGCTTGCGAAGAAGAAGCATGTCATTGGCATTGAGAATGTAAAATTCCTTAAGGATCACTTATGCGGAGCCTGTGAAGCTGGAAAAATGGCCAAGGCCAAGCATTCAGCGAAGACTATCATGACCACTACTCGTCCATTCAAATTGCTTCACATGGACCTCTTCGGACCTAATCATTACTCAGCAGTCACTAATGCTGCATCTCTATATGGTTTTGTCATTGTTGATGATTACTCTCGATATACATGGGTACACATTGTTACTTACAAACATGAAGTGCAGGAAGTCTTCAAACGATTTTCCTCGAGGATTTCAACCAACTTTGGTGTGAAGATCAAGCACATCAGAAGTGACAATGGAACCGAGTTCAAGAATTCCGGTCTTGATGACTATCTTGATGAACTTGGTATTACTCATGAGTTATCTGCTCCTTATACTCCTCAGCAAAATGGCGTCGTGGAGCGCAAGAACAGAACTCTTGTTGAGATGGCTTGCACTATGCTTGATGAATACAAAACGCCTGATCGTTTTTGGATTGATGCAATTGATACTGTGTGCCACATCATCAACAGAGTATATCTTCACAAATTCTTCAAGAAGACGGCCTATGAACTCCTCACTGACAAGAAACCCAATGTGAGTTATTTCAAAGTCTTCGGTGCTAAATGTTGGATTAGAGATCCTCACCACAATTCTAAATTTGCACCGAAAGCACATGAAGCTTTTATGCTCGGTTACGGAAAGGACTCGCACACCTACAGAGTCTTCAACATCGCTCTTCACAAGATTGTTGAAACTGTAGATGTGCGGTTCGATGAAACTAATGGCTCGCAAAGAGAGCACCTACCTTCTGTGTTAGATGAACCAACACCTGAGGATTCTATCAAGTTCAAGGCAACTGAGGATGTCATTCCTACTGAAGAATTTGCTGAAGAATTCATTCCAGTACACGAAGAACGTCGAGCTGACGCACCTGAAGATAATGCTGAAGACAATGGTGCTGAGGAAAATGATCAAATACCTTGACGACAACCAGCTCATCCTCGCATTGCAAAAGAAGTACAAGTCGACAAGATCATCGATGACATTGAAGCGCCAGGTCCTCTCACATGCTCAAAAGCTTCAAATTTATCTAACTTTTGTGGGCACTATGCTTTTGTCTCTATCACAGAGCCCACTAAGGTAGATGAAGCATTTTTGGAGCTGGAGTGGATTCAGGCTATGCAAGAAGAACTACATCAGTTCGAGCTCAACAATGTCTAGGAACTAGTCAAACGTCCAGATCCTTGCAAGCATAATATCATTGGCACAAAGTGGATCTACCGCAACAAGCAAGATGAAAATGGCCTTGTGGTAAGGAATAAGGCTACACATAGGTTGAAGGAATTGATTTCGATGAAACCTTTGCACCTGTTGCTAGACTTGAGGCTATTCGCATATTACTTGCTTATGCTAATCATCATAATATCATATTATATCAAATGGATGTGAAAAGTGCATTCCTCAATGGTAAGCTTGAGGAAGAAGTATATGTTGCTCAACCCCCAGGTTTTGAAGATCCAAAGAATCCTGACAAAGTCTTCAGACTTAATAAGGCCCTCTATGGCCTCAAGCAAGCCCCTCGGGCGTGGTATGATACATTGAAGGAATTCTTCGTGAAGAATGGCTTCACACCCGGTTCACTCGACCCTACTCTCTTTACTAAATCTTATGATGGTGAACTGTTTGTGTGCCAAATATATGTTGATGATATTATCTTTGGCTGTACTGACCAACGTTATAGTGATGAATTTGCCTATATGATGAGTGAAGAATATCAAATGTCTATGATGGGAGAGTTGAAATTCTTCTTAGGTCTTCAAATTCGTCAACAGCGGAATGGCATATTCATATCTTAGGAGAAATACTTCAAAGATGTACTGAGGAAATTCGGCATGCAAGATTGCAAAGGCGTCAAATTCCTATGCCCACAAAAGGCCATCTATGCACTGATGAAAATGGTATTGACTTCGATCACAAGGTATACCGCTCCATGATTGGTTCTTTATTGTACATGTGCATCTAGGCCAGATATAATGCTTAGTGTTTGCATGTGTGCCCGATTTCAAGCTGCACCGAAGGAATCACACCATAAGGCTGTGAAGCATATTCTTCGATATCTAGCTCACACACCAACACTAGGATTATGGTACCCCAAGGGCTCTGTTTTTGATCTCATTGGATATTCTGACTCTGACTATGCTGGTGATCATGTGGACCGCAAGTCAACTTCTGGCACTTGTCATTTCCTCGGACGATCTTTGGTCTGTTGGTCCTCGAAGAAATAGAACTGTGTATCACTGTCTACTGCGGAAGCTGAATACATTGCTGCTGGCTCTTGCTGTGCTCAACTGCTTTGGATGAAGCAAATGCTCAAGGACTATGGCGTCAACGTGAAGAATGTGCCTCTCCTCTGTGACAATGAAAGTGCCATCAAGATTGCTCACAACCCAGTTCAGCACTCGAAGACAAAGCACATTCAGATTCGTCATCATTTTCTTTGTGATCATGTGTTGAAGGGTGACATCTCCATCGAGCACGTGAAGACTGAAGAATAGCTAGCTGATATCTTCACTAAGCCCTTGGATGAGAAGAGATTTAGCAAGTTGCGGTGTGAGCTAAATATCTTAAAATCTTCTAATGTTCTTTGAAAAGGACACACATCCTAACACTTATGCAAAATTGATGACTTAGATGTGCAACACATGAAGAAACATTTTTCTTCAATCAATGAAGAATAACACTCTAAGTGTGAAGAAATTAATGAAGAATTTGATTCTCAGAACCCTACGACAGTTGTACGCGGTGTCTGAAATCATCATTCTTATACGGTGGGACACGCCACCACAAAAAGTTGAAAATCTTCAATTTGAGTTTTTCCTCAGTTTTGAAATTCTTCAGTTTTTTTTATTCTTCAACTTTGCAAAATCTTCACTGTTCCCTTCGTTTTTCTTCATTGGCTATATATATATGAGTTTATGTCCTCTACAACATTCACTTATGGCTAATTCTTAAAGTTGTTCTTTTTTTGCTAAGTGAATGTGATCGGACCCTTCCCCCTCTATGCTATACTCAACTCAATCTATTCACAAATTCTTCATGTGTGTTCTATTTGAAACTCGTTCAAAATCTTCACTGTGTCCTTGTCAGCTGAAGAAATTGCGAACGAAACTTTAAAACAAATCTTATCCTAATTTTTGGTTTTTGCCGCTCAAACCGTTCCGCATCCCACGATGCATTATTCTATTCACCCACGATCGTACACGATCTCCACTACACAGTACGTGGGTGACACATGTCGTGAGAAGGAGAAAGGGCAGGGGCACGTTCGTCCTAAATCTTCGGGCGAACAGTTTTTCACTACCTCTATAAATACCCCTGTCTCCTTCCTCACTTCATTTACTCCGCTCGACCTTTCTCTCCCGCTCGAGCTCCTCAAACCCTAGCGCCACCGCTACTCCATCGTCGCCGGTGAGGAAGAGCTTCGCTGCCTCGACCTCGTCGCCGTCGTACTGACGCCGACCGCGGAAATCTTCACTCCGCCGCCGCCGTAGCTGTCTTCCTCCGCCAAGTTAGGGCAAGGAAGATCTAACCTGACGAACTCCCCATTTGTTCTTCACAGTTCGTCGTGTTTTTCACTTCAGGTAATTAAAAGTTACTTTTATTACTCGCTTTGATTCTCAAACTTTCCTGAAAATCTTCAAAGGTGTTTATTCTTCAAATCTTCACACACAAACACCTCACTAGTTATATGCTGTTGATTCGTTTCTCTAAGCAATCATTTTTCTTCAAGATTCCTCAATTGTGTGGATCTTCGATCTGTACAACTCTGGAACCTAAGACAAGAACGCTTAGTGAAATTCCTCAAGGTTCATCTGGTCAAATTCCTCAAAACTTGTTCTTTTCGAAAAACCTTCTCAGAACGCATATGACCTCTCCGAATTCCTCGCACCTGTACTCTGTTCACAGGTACTCATGTCTGCTGCTGAATCACTAGGTTCTCATCAACTTAACTCATTTGTAGCATTCCTCAAAGAAAAACTGCATACTTCTTCAGAGAACTCAATTGTTCAAATTCCTCAACTGAAGAATATGGCAGACGGTAAGAAGCCACAGAAAGGAGGAAAGAAACCTGAGGTTATGACTGTGTTTGAATCCCTGAGGAAATCTATGCTGACTATTGCACACCTGATGAAGCAAAATTGGGCAAAGAAAACAAAAATCAGCGCAAGGTGCGCATTCAGAAGATTGAACGGAGATGGGCAAGGGAATGGAGGGAATACAGATATGTGACTCCAAAGTACATGAAGAAATTCGCCCTCAATCCTCCATGCCCAAGAGCTCCATTGGCACCTGGCCAAGTGGCTGATCCCACGAGCATCAAACGTGGTGAGGACTTTCCTGAAGAATGGGCTAAGCGCCAAGCTAAATTGGCAAGACAAGCCAAGGAGGCAGTGAAGAAATTTAATGAGGATTCTGCCACTGCTACTGCTACTGAGGCATCGGTCAAACCGAGGAAATCCATGCCAAAGAAGCCTGCTCATAAGCCAAGTGCTTCACCAACAGCGCCCTCACGGCCAAGTTCCTCAGCAGCGCCCTCACGGCAAATTCCTCACACTGCTACTGCTCCACCAAAGTCCTCAGCTCCTGTGCATCTGACTACATGTCAAAGGACTGCTGGTTTCTCGATTGCCTCTGGTGTTCCAGCAAGTTCCTCAGCTGCACCAAAGTCATCATCTGGCCCGACTCTGCTGAAGACCAAAGCAACAGCTGGACGAGGTCCTCGGCCAAGTCCAAAGAAGAAACAGGTCGCATTCCATGTGCCTTTTCTGATGATGAACTTGCAGAAATCATCAGAGACAGACAGGTGAAGGCCGCTAGAGCCAAGGGCACATCTGTGCCACTGCTGTTGGATCCAAGGAAAATCCTCGATTATATTGATCTCTGGCACAAGAATCCAAACACCCCAATGCCTGATTTTCATCTGACCGCTGGACAAAGTCACATGTTGACCCATTTCATCACTGATGAGAAATGGAAGTTTGAAAAGGCAAGAGAGATTAAGAAAGCTCAATACAGAAAGGAGAAGCTCCTGAAGAAAAACATTGTCAGAATGACACCTGAGGAACTTCTCCAGGCTCAGTCTGAAATTCAAGCCCTCAGCAATGACTTTGATGCATACTATGCTGATTGGCAAGGAGCCAAAGTCAGATTCGTCAACCTGATGAAGAAGTTCACCAATGTTGCTGCCCCAATGCAACATGAAATTCCTCAGGCTGAAGTCTCAGCTCAGCCAACTGAAGAACAAGCCAGCACCGCTGATGAAGTTCAGGCTGCTGATGAAAATACTAGTTCCAGGGCTGATGATCCCATTCCAGCCGCTGAAGAAATTGCCAGGGCATCCACTAGTGGTGCGCCTGAAGAAACTGAAGAAGTTAGGGCAACTGCATCAGTTGCGCCTGAAGAAAATCAACCAGATTCCCCAGCTCCATCTGCACCTACACCAACTCCAATTCTTCCATGTGCATTTGATGTGAAGAAGACCAAGGCTGCAGAGCGAGTTGCAGTGAAGAAAAGGAAGGCATACGATGTGTCAAATTCTTCGGCTGCGAAGAAAATGAAGCCAATGACCAGCTCACTCGAAAATCCAATTGATGCTGTTCCGATTTCCTCCATGCCATCAAAGGACCTTGTTCCTTTTGGAGAAGACTATGAGATCCCAATCGGATCTGATGAAGAACATCATTCTGCTGCTTCATCAGAGGAGATTGATGAAGACATTGAAGTGGACGCAATCCCTTCAACGCCAATCATTTCCTCACCTATGCCTCAGTTCACAGCTGAAGAGGCTGGTGTTGAGGAAATTGAAGATGAAGATGTGGATATTGGGTGCACTACACCTGTGATGAATGATGACTTTTGGGAAAGTAAGCATGCCAATACTCCTCTCTTCACCCCTCTCCAACAGATTCCTCAGTCCCCTGCACCAACAGTTCAAATGGGCTCTGAAGAAACTCAACCCACTCTCTCTGTGCATGAAGAAATTCCAGCCACTAGTGCTGATGAACCTGCTGCTGCTGATCCTCAGACTGCACCTGTTGAGGAACAAGAAATTCCTCAGCCTGAAGAACCTGAGCTCGCGATTCCTGAGGTGGTGATGCAACTCACAGACACCCCTCCGCCAAAGCAAAAGAATCCGTTCTCAAGCAAACAGAAGTTTAAGGCTGAAGATTTCTTTGCCGAGCATGTATTCTTCACTGATTACAATCCATATGATTCTGCTCGCATACGGAAGAGGCGTTTCTGGACTGCCAGCCAAGCCAATTTCTATTCCTCAGTGCTCTTCAACAAAGACAAAGTCTTCGATCATGCACATATTCCCCATGTGGACATGGAGTCTCTGCCCGGCTTTGAGCCAGTCCTCAGTGTTCTTCACGACGCAGGACTTCTGAATTTCTGCATAGATATCTGTGACTGGAATGAAGAACTCATTCTTCAATTCTATGCAACTCTGCACATCACCGGAGACGCTGAAGACGTGAACTCATGGGTATTGGACTGGATGTCTGAAAATACTCATTACAAGGCACCAGCAACTGAATTGCTTCGTGCTCTACCACTCAGTCCTCCACTTGATGATGCTCGGTGTATCTACAACGAACCAGAACTTTCAAATCACTATACGCAAGTGCTGATGAAGCCTTTGAAGCCAAGGCAGGCCCCACAAACCAAATTCCTCGTCAAGGAATTACTGTGTGTGCCTCGGACGGTCTATCGAATTCTGACGAAGACAATGAGTCCCATCAAAGGCCACGACTCAAATGATTAAGAAGTCGTTGGCATCATGAAGAATATGCTTTTCAACATCATTCATGGCGTTCCCATCAACTTCCATGATTTCTTCATGAGGACTCTGGCCAATATTGCTATGTCACCATTCGAGCTGAAGCCCTATGCTCCTTGGATTATGAGATTCATCAGGGCAAGATCTTCACTGAATTACAAAGCTGACACTCTGAACCACGGTAGCTACTTGCCTCCCATTGAAGTCCTCAAACGGACAGTTTCATCAGCTGATGATAAAGGCAAGGCCACTGCTGTGATCGATGAAGGCATTCGTCCATTGGATGGTCAATTTCGCAAGGCTGCCTCTTACTCTCCCAATGACGATTCTGCCACACATGACTCTGCCGCAAATACCTCAGCCAAGCAAAATCCTCAAGCCACAGCACCCAGGGTGACGACTGACCGTGAGTTACTCCTCAGTCTTCATCAGAAGGTTGATCGCAATCATAAATGGGTCAAGCGTCAGTTTGGTTCAATTCTTCACAACATGACCTCAACACACAATGCAGTGAAGAAAAACCACTACTACCTCCATGAAACCCTCAACCGTACCTGGGCTATTCTCTCTCATGTCTACAGCGCTGCAGATCTGAAGAATATGGGTCTCAAGGAAGAATTTGACTGGTCTGCACCTCCACCAAAGAAATTCAAGAAGGTCCAAGTTCCTTCCTTGGTGGCCAGCTCTTATTCTTCATCACGTGACACTGATGAGTATGAAGATTTGGACGACACTGCGGTAGGCCCTGCTACAACAAACAACCCCGACAACGCTGGCGCTCCTCCATCGACTTGAAATTCTTCAGGGGCGTTAGTCCTCAGTTTCAAACCTTTTGGTCATTTGATGAAAAAGGGGGAGAAATCTGAGTTAGTCTTCAAGCGGGTCTATATTAAGGGCATTTTTTTTGAGTTACAACTCTCGTTCTTCTGAGACTTTTATTTGGATCGAGTTGTAATCTTAAACCCGATGGTGCGCTGATACTTTTGTTGCATTATGCTCCGCATGCTTATTTCCTCGTTAATGACATTGCACGCATGCTGAATCTCATCAGGCACCATATTTCATCATACATTTCAAATTCTTCATATTATATATCAAATGCGTGTATGAATTATAAGATATAGGGGGAGATGTCCATGATTCAACTCTTCAAATGTGCATTGCCTCAAAAGCAAATTCCTCACTATGCACATCTTCAGGGGGAGTTCTTCTATATCTTGTAATCAAATTCCTCAATATCAGTGTATACACTTCATATGTTTATCCCCGTTGAAAACTTAACCTATGTTGTTATCAATCACCAAAAAGGGGGAGATTGTAAGTGCATCTAGTGCCCCTTAGTGATTTTGGTGTATTGAAGACTTATAGGTTAAGGGACTAATGCGTTTGTGAGTGTACACAGGTCTATAAGTCTATGAGGAGTTTGATATTTACAGAGAAAGTCGACCCCTAAAAATGAAGTTCTTCAACTGAAGACTTTCTGAAGACTTTGAAAGTGAAGAAATTGGTGTGACCTTGAAGACTTGGTATTCATTTGTGGAACATGAAGCGTGAAGACTTTTGTTTTCGTAGTTTCATTTTCTCTTTCTTGAGTCATAGGAAACACCGTACTGTTAAAGGGGGTCGAGGAAATACTAAGGAAAAATTTCCATGTGATGCTCAACTCAAAATCATACACCTACCAATCCCTTTGAGTGAAGCCTTTGGAAATCTCATACAGTTCAGTCACTTTCTTCAGTGACAGAGACAAAGTTCTTCTGGTCGCTGATGAATTTGTTCTGACTGAGGAGTTAGGAATTCGCCAGTGCAAATTACCTACACAGTGAGGAACATGATAGCCCTGAGGAATTTGAGAGTCAAATTTCCGACCGTTGCTGTGCTGCGCGCCAGCTGTCCTAAAATATCTTATCCACCTAACGGTCATATCATTGAAGGGCATTTATGTCTTATCATGTCGGGCTGCTCCCTAGGCTATAAATAGCCGCCCCTACAACCACTAGTTGGTTGGCTGCTCCGAGAGAACTTGACACTTGTCATTTGAGAGCAACCCATCCTCCGAGGACTTTGAGCGAAAATCATCAAGTGAGGAAAATCCCAAACCCAAACACCTACAAACCCCAAAGTGATTGAGCATCACTGAAGAAATCGATCCTGCATGGATCCGACGCTTGTTACCTTTGAAGACTGTGCTTCTTCCAGACGGTTAGGCGTCAAGGTCTAGAGCATCCAAGAGGAATTGTGGATCGCCGAGTGACCAAGTCTGTGAAGGTTTGGAAGTCGCCTAAAGACTTACCACGAGTGATTGGACGAGGTCTGCGTGACCTTAGTTCAAGGAGAATACGGTGAGGACTGGGTGTCCTGAGCTGCGTGCTCAGAGACTGGGTGTCCGGGACTGCGTGTCCTCGAGTTTAAATACTCAGCCGCTCCAACCAGACGTACAACTGAGACAGCAGTTGGAACTGGTCTACCAAATCATTGTCTTCACCAACCTACTGGTTCTATTTCCTCAACCCTTTCATTTCCTCATTACTATGTTGAGTGTTTGTTCATATCTGTGTTTGAAGACTTTGACTGAAGACTTTCTCAATTTCCTCAGTTCAATTTCTTCAGTCTATATGTCTTCATCTTGTGTTATCCTGTGATTACGCTTTCTGTACTCTGTGCTAGTCTTCATTTCATCATGATGACCATGCTTGTATTCTGTCATGCTTACTTCTGAGTACTTATTTCGCTGCTAATAGTTCTTCGCTAAGGAATTTCTTCACCGGCAAATTCCTCAGTGAAGAATTCATAAAAATCGCCTATTCACCCCCCCTCTAGTCGATATAACGCACTTTCAGCAAAAACTCAAGTAGAGCAAGTACTCAAGGCACAAAATGATTTGCTTATGAGATGAATAATAAAATGAATGATAATGTTGTTAGAGTTATGACTAGGGGTGGTAAAATGACTCAGGAACCTTTGTATCCCGAGGGCCATCCTAAGAGAGTTGAACAGGACTCTCAGAGAATTAATACTAATGCACCTAGTCCTTCTTGTAATAGGAAGAAAAGGAAAACTGATAGGACTTTGCTTGCTTCTAGTGAACCTATTATAGACACACCTGAGAATCCAAATGATACTTCTATTTCTGATGCTGAGACACAATTTGGTGATGAACATGAACCTAACAATAATGATAATTATGATGTTCATGTTGATTCTCAACCTAGTAATGATAATGATGTGGAGATAGAACTTGTTTTTGATCGTGATAACCCACAGCCTAAGAATAAAAGATATGATAAGAGAGACTTCATTGCTAGGAAACATGGCAAAGAAAGAGAACCATGGGTTAAGAAACACATGCCCTTTCCTCCTAAGCCATCCAAGAAAAAGGATGATGAAGAATTTGAGCGCTTTGTTGAAATGCTTAGACCTATCTTTTTGCGCTTGCGTTTGACTAATATTCTAAATGTCTCCTTATGCTAAGTATATGAAAGATATTGTTACTAATAATAGAAAGATACCAAAAGCTGAAATTTCCACCATGCTTGCTAATTATACATTTAAGGGTGGAATACCAAAGAAACTAGGAGATCCAGGAATACCAACTATACCATGCTCCATTAACAGAAACTATGTCAGATCTGCTTTATGCGATCTTGGAGTCGGTGTTAGTGTTATGCCTTTCTCTTTGTATTGTAGCCTTGATTTGAATAAGTTGACACCAACTGAAATCTCTTTGCAAATGGCCGATAAATCAACTACTATACCCATCGGTATTTGTGGGGACGTACCTGTTGTAGTTGCAAATGTTACTATCTTAATGGACTTTGCTATTCTTGATATACCCAAGGACAACAATATGTCGATCATCCTTGGAAGACCCTTTTTGAATACTACAGGGGCTGTTATTAATTGCAACAAGGGCAATGTCACTTTTCATGTCAATGGTAATGAGCATATGGTACACTTTCAAAAGAAACAACCTCAAGTGAATAGTATCAACTCTATTGGAGAAATTCCAACAACTGCTATAGGAGGTTTTAAATTCCCTATTCTACTGTCAAAAAGAAATATGATATTCTTATTGTTGGGGACATGCATATCCCCTTTGAGGTAAACCTGGTGTTATTTGAAAATTCTCTTGTTTCATGTCATTCGGAAGAAATTTGTTAATAAGACTTGATCAACCTTATTAATGAATTCCTTTTGACGGGCATGATATGGATGAATTTAGGAAGCACAACTGTCTGTGCCCACCTTTTACTCTCCGTTATTTAGAGTAAATAAAGTAAAATTGCTATTATTTTTCTGTTTTTTGAAATATCTGTGCAATAAAAAAGGACTAGAAAATAAAAGTTATCCAAATGCCCTGAAAATTTAGTATGATTTTTTTCTAGAATATTTAAGAATTTTTGGCACTGAAAACACCTCAGGGAGGTGCAGCAGTGGACAAAAAGCCCACACGGTGCACCCAACCGCCTGGGAACGCCTACATGGCTTGTGGGTCCCACATGAGTCCCCCTCACTTATGCCAGCACTCATCCTCTTTGTCTTCCTCCAGGAAAAATACCACCGTTGCTCAAACCCGTGTTCTTGCTCATTTTGCTGTCATTTTCGATCTCTTTTCTCGAAGCTCCATTTGCAAAACTGTTTCGGGGGATTGTTTCTCGCGGGAGAAAAATGTTTAGGAAAATATACCTAGGTGGTTCCTTAATGTCTACTACGCAACCTTCTTCTTGTAGACTCGTGTTGGCCCTCCAAGCGCAGAGTTTTGTAGGACAGTAGCAAATTTCCCTCAAGTGGATGACCTAAGGTTTATCAATCTGTGGGAGGCGTAGGATGAGGATGGTCTCTCTCAAACAACCGTGCAACCAAATAACAAGGAGTCTCTTGTGTCCCCGACCCACCCAATACAATGGTAAATTGTATAGGTGCACTAGTTCGGCGAAGAGATGGTGATACAAGTGTAATATGGATAGTAGATATGGATTTTTGTAATCTGAAAATATAAAAACAGCAAGGTAACAAATGGTAAAAGTGATCTAAAATGGTATTGCAATGCATATAAAGAAGGCCTAGGGTTCATACTTTCACTAGTGCAAGTTCTCTCAACAATGATAACATATTTAGATCATATGGCAATCCCCCAACATGCGAGAAAAAATCACTCCAAAGTTCCTATCGCGGAGAACATAAGATGAAATTGCTTGTAGGGTATGAAACCACCTCCAATTTATTCTTTCCAATCAATCCATTGGGCTATTCCTATAAGTGTCACAGACAGCCCTAGAGTTCGTAGTAAAATAACACCATATGACACACATATATCAACCCTTATGTCACCTAGATAATCCAATGTCACCACAAGTATCTGTGGGTCAATTATACGGTATGCATCAAATAACTTCAGATTCATAATATTCAATCCAACACAAAGAACTTCAAAAGCATCCTAAGATTTCTACCAGAGAAAAGAATATGAAAACGCGTACAAACCCCTATGCATAGATTACCCCAATGTCACCATGGGAATCCGCAAGTTGATAACCAAAACATACATCTAGTGGATCAACAGAACATCCCATTTTCACCATGGATATCCCATCGCAAGGCATACATCAAGTGCTCTCACATCGAGAGATTCAATCCGACATAACAAAATCTCAATGGAAAAGACTCAATTCATCACAAGGTAGAGAGGGGAAAACACCATAAGATCCAACTATAATAACAAAGCTCGCGATACATCAAGATCGTGCCATATCAAGAACACGAGAGAGAGAGAGAGAGAGAGAGAGAGAGATCAAACACATAGCTACTGGTACATACCCTCAGCCCCAAGGGTGAACTACTCCCTCCTCGTCATGGAGACCGCTGGGATGATGAAGATGGCCAGAGGTGATGGATTCCCCCTCTGATAGGGTGCTGAAATGGGCTCCCGATTGGTTTTTCGTGGCTATAGAGGCTTGCGGCGGCGGAACTCTCGATCTAGGTTTCTTTCTGGGGCTTTCTCTATTTATAAGAATTTTTGGCGTCAGCGACAAGTCAGGGGGGTCCACGAGGCGACGACAAGGCAGGGGGCGCGCCCTGGGGGGCGCCCTCCACCCTTGTGGATGACTTGTGGCTCTTCTGGTCCATCTCCGATACTCCATGGGCTTCTTATGGTCCATAAAAAATTGTCGTGAAGTTTCAGCTCGTTTGGACTCCTTTCGGTATTCCTTTTCTATAAAACTCAAAAACAAGGGAAAAACAGAAACTCGCACTGGGCTCTAAGTTAATAGATTAGTCCCAAAAATAATATAAATAGCATATAAAACATCCAAAACAAAAAATATAATAGCATGGAACAATCAAAAATTATAGATACATTGGAGACGTGTCAAGAATCCCCAAGCTTAATTCTTGCTCGTCCTCGAGTAGGTAAATGATTAAAACATAATTTTTGATGTGGAATGCTACCTAACATATTCCCGCCGGTGGTCGTTACTCCTGTCGTGATCTTGACTGGCCTCACGGATCAATACTAGTATTTTTTGCGCACTTTGTCACCCATCCTGAAATTACTCCAACCTGAGCACGCTTAAAGTTGGAGTTCTGTCCAAATGGGCTTCCGGAAAAGAAGGAATTCCTTATTGATATGAGTAGTATATGATCCCTAATAAGCCAGGCTAGCACATACACCCCACTCACATACACCCCCACTCAGAGGAACTGACGTCCTCGTCGGGCCACATGAACGTTTCCTCTTGGCACATATGTCTGTTCATCCAGTCCAGCACATGTGCCATGCCGTGTGCCATGACGGGTCACAAACATCATGCACAAAATTACCGCGTACCTGTCCGCAAACATCCCTGTAACCACGAGGGTCGGCTCCGATACCAACTTCTAACACCCCGGACACACTCGTCGATGGTCGTTACTCCTGGCGGGATCTAGACTAGCCTCACAGATCAATACTAGTCTTTTCTGCGCACTTTGTCCTCACTCGTGCGCTCCCGGGAGCAACTTCCCGGTCGATCACCCATCCTGAAATTACTCCAAGCTTAGCACGCTTAACTTTGGAGTTCTGTTTGAATGGGCTTCCAGAAAAGAAGGAATTCCTTATAAATATGAGTAGTCTATCATCCCTAATAAGCCAGGCTATCACACATTTTATCAATGTAATCTTCTCTATTGTGGCAAGAATGTTCAGATCCATAAGATTCAAAACAAAATTTTAATATTGACAGAAAAACGATAATACTTCAAGCATAATAGTAAAGCAATCATGTCTTCTCAAAATAACGTGGCCAAAGAAAGCTATCCCTTACAAAATCATATAGTCTGGCTATGCTCCATCTTCATCACATAAAGTATTCAAATCATGCACAACCCTGATGACAAGCCAAGACATTGTTTCATACTTTTGATGTTCTCAAACCTTTTCATCTTTCACGCAATACATGAGCGTGAGCCATGGACATAGCACTATAGGTGGAATAGAATATGGTGGTTGTGGAGAAGACAAAAAGAAGGAGATGGTCTCACATAAACTAGGCATATCAACGGGCTATGGAGATGCCCATCAATAGATAACAATGTGAGTGAGTAGGGATTGCCATGCAACGGATGCACTAGAGCTATAAGTTTATGAAAGCTAAAAAATAAACTAAGTCGGTGTGCATCCAATTTTGTTGCTCATGAAGACCAAGGGTATTTGAGGAAGCCCATCGTTGGAATATATAAGCCAAGTTCTATAATGAAAAATTCTCACTAGTATATGAAAGTGACAACATAGGAGACTCTCTATCATGAAGATCATGGTGCTACTTTGAAGTACAAGTGTGGAAAAAAGGATAGTAACATTGCCCCTTCTCTCTTTTCTCTCGACTTTTTTATTTTTTGGTGGGCTTCTTTGGCCTCTCTTTTTTATTTGGGCTTCTTTGGCCTCTTTTTTTTATTTGGGCTTCTTTGGCCTCTTTTATTTTTCATAAAGTCCGGAGACTTATCCCAACTTGTGAGGAAATCATAGCTTCCACCATCCTTTCCTCACATGGTACAATGCTCTAATAATGATGGTCATCACACTTTTATTTACTTACAACTCAAAAATTACAACTCGATACTAGAACAAAGGTAGGACTCTATATGAATGCCTTCGGCAGTGTACCGGGACGTGCAATGACTCAAAAGTGACATGTATGAAAGAATTACTAAAGGTGGCTTTGCCACAAATACTATGTCAACTACATGATCATGCAAAGCAATATGACAATGATGAAGCGTGTCATAATAAACGGAATGGTGGAAAGTTGCATGGTAATATATCTCGGAATGACTATGGAAATGCCATAATAGGTAGGTATGGTGGCTGTTTTGAGGAAGGTAAATGGTGGGTGTATGGTACCGGCGAAAGTTGCACGGTACTAGAGAGGCTAGCAATGGTGGAAGGGTGAGAGTGCGTATAATCCATGGACTCAACATTAGTCATAAAGAACTCACATACTTATTGCAAAAATCTATTAGTCATTGAAACAAAGTAATACACACATGCTCCTAAGGGGGTAATTGGTAGGAAAAGACCATTGCTCGTCCCCGATCGCCACTCATTAGGAAGACAATCAATAAATAAATCATGCTCCGACTTTGTTACATAACGGTTCACCATACGTGCATGCTACAGAATCACAAACCTCAACACAAGTATGAATCTACAATCCACAATTACTCACTAGCATGACTCTAATATTACCATCCTCATATCTCAAAACAATCATAAGGAATCAAACTTCTCTTAGTATTCAATACACTTTATATGAAAGTTTTTATTATATCCCTCTCGGATGCCCATCATATTAGGACCAAATTCATTACCTAAGAAAACTACCATGCTGTTCAAGACTCTCAAAATAATATAAGTGAAGCATGAGAGTTCAATAATTTCTATAAAATAAAACAACCGCCATGCTCTAAAAAGATATAAGTGAAGCACTAGAGCAAATGACAAACTACTCCAAAAGATATAAGTGAAGATCTATGAGTAGTCGAATAATTATGTAGCTATGTAAAGACTCTCTAACATTTAATAATTTCAGATCTTGGGATATTATTGAAATAGCAATCAAAATAAAATAAAATAAAATGACGCTCCAAGAAAAACACATATCATGTGGTGAATATAAATATAGCTCCAAGTAAGGTTACTGATGAACGAAGCCAAAACAGGGGATGCCATCCGGGGCATCCCCAAGATTAGATGCTTGGTTGTCCTTGAATATTACCTTGGGGTGCATTGGGTTTCGACAAGCTTAGGCTCTTTTCACTCCTTATTTCGTAGTCCATCGAAACTTCACCCAAAACTTGAAAACTTCACAACACAAAACTCAATAGAAAACTCGTAAGCTCCGTTAGTATAACAAAGCAAATCACCACTTAGGTACTGTTGTGAACTCGTTCCATATTCATATTGGTGTTACATCTACTGTATTCCAACTTCTCCATGGTTCATACCCTCCGATACTACTAATAGATTCATCAAAATATGTAAACAACACAGTGAAAACATAATCTGTTTAAAACAGAACAGTCTGTAGTAATCTGGAAACTTTCCATACTTTTGTAACTCCAAAATTTATGAAACATTAGGACAATGTAGGCAATTTGTATATCAATCATGTGTAAAAACTTCAGATCAAAGCACATTCCATTGAAATTTCAAAATTCCTGGACTGAGAGCAAAAGTTTCTAGTTTTGCACATAATCAAGTCAACTATCATCAACACTATCCCAAAGGCTTTAATTGGCACTTTATTGAAACAAAATCTATAAAACATGATTACTACAGTACCATAATCATGTGAACACACAAAAACCATAGGTAATGGTGTTGGGTTGTCTCCCAACAAGTGCTTTTCTTTAATGCCTTTCTATCATGATTTTCAACACATAGAGAGGAAACTTGATATTATTATAACTCCTAAAAGCATATGTTCCTCCCTCATAATAATTTTCAGTAGCATCATGAATGAATTCAACAATATAACCATCGCATAAATCATTCTTTTCATGATCTACAAGCATAGAAATGTTGCTACTCTCCACATAAACAAATTTCTTCTCATGAATAGTAGTCGGAGCAAACTCAACAAAATAACTATCATGTGAGGCATTATTCAATTGAAAATTAAAATCAAGATGACAAGTTTCCTGGTTATCATTATTCTTTATAGCATATAGGTCATCACAATAATCATCATAGATAGCAACTTTGTTCT
Organism: Triticum aestivum; assembly: GCF_018294505.1. Classification (NCBI taxonomy): domain Eukaryota; kingdom Viridiplantae; phylum Streptophyta; class Magnoliopsida; order Poales; family Poaceae; genus Triticum; species Triticum aestivum. Next base: position 641,588,124 of record NC_057804.1, on the reverse strand, counting down.
CATAACCAATTGGAACCTCTTCCGAAATAGTGGATTCATCACTAAATAAAGTCATGACCTCTCCAAATCCACTTTCATAATTATCACAACAAAATTCAACACCCTCCAAAATAGTGGGATCATTACTTCCTAAAGTTGACACTCTTGCAAACCCACTTTCACCAATATAATCATCCTAAATAGGAGGCATGCTTTCATCATAATAAATATTCTCATCAAAACTTGGGGGACTAAAAATATCATCTTCATCAAACATAGCATCCCAAAGCTTGTAGCTTTGTATATCATTAGCATCATGGATATTCAAGGAATTCATACTAACAACATTGCAATCATTCTCATCACACAAAGATTTTATGCCAGACATTTTATAGACTTCTTCTAATACTTGAGCACAATTTTCTTTTCCATCATTTTCATGAGAGACATTAAAAAGATGAAGCATATGAGGAAACCTCAATTACATTTTTTGTAGTTTTATTTTATATACTAAACTAGTGATAAAACAAGAAACTAGAAGATTGAATTGCAAGATCTAAGGATATACCTTCCAGCACTCACCTCCCCGGCAACGGCGCCAGAAAAGAGCTTGATGTATACTATGCAACCTTCTTCTTATAGACTCGTGTTAGGCCTCCAAGCGCAGAGTTTTGTAGGACTTTAGCAAATTTCCCTCATGGATGATCTAAGGTTTATCAATCCGTGGGAGGTGTAGGATGAATATGGTCTCTCTCAAACAACCCTGCAACCAAATAACAAAGAGTATCTTGTGTCCCCAACACACCTAATGCAATGGTAAATTGCATAGGTGCACTAGTTCGGCGAAGAGATGATGATACAAGTGTAATATGGGTAGTAGATATGGATTTTGTAATTTGAGAATATAAAAACAGCAAGGTAACAAATGGTAAAAGTAAGCGAAAACGATATTGCAATGCTTAGAAACAAGGCCTAGGGTTCATACTTTCACTAGTGCAAGTTCTCTCAACAATGATAACATAATTAGATCATACGGCAATCCCTCAACGTGCGACAAAGAATCACTCCAAAGTTCCTATCGCAGAGAACATAAGATGAAATTGCTTCTAGGGTAGGAAACCACCTCAAAGTTATTCTTTCTGATCAATCCATTGGGCTATTCCTATAAGTGTCACAAACAACCCTAGTGTTCGTAGTAAAATAACACCATATGACGCACATCAATCAACCCTAATGTCACCTAGATACTCTAATGTCACTACAAGTATCTGTGGGTCAATTATACGATATGCATAAAACACTTCAGATTCATAATATTCAATCCAACACAAAGAACTTCAAGAGCATCCCGAGATTTCTACCGGAGAAAAGAATATGAAAACGCGTACCAACCCCTATGCATACGTTACCCGAATGTCACCACAGGAATCCGCAAGTTGATAACCAAAACATACCTCAAGTGGATCAACAGTACATCCCATTGTCACCATGGATATCCCATCACAAGACTTACATCAAGTGCTCTCACATCCAAAGATTCAATCTGACATAACAAAACCTCAAAGGAAAAACTCAATTCATCACAAGGTAGAGAGTGGAAAACGCCATAAGATCCAACTATAATAACAAAGCTCGCGGTACATCAAGATCGTGCCATATCAAGAACACGAGAGAGAACGAGAGAGATCAAACACATAGCTACTGGTACATACCCTCAACCCCGAGGGTGAACTACTCCCTCCTCGTCATGGAGACCACCGGGATGATGAAGATGGCCACCGGTGATGGATCCCCCCTCCAACAGGGTGCCGGAACGGGCTCCCGATTGTTTTTTCGTGGCTATAGAGGCTTGCGGCGGCGGAAATCCCGATATAGGTTTCTTTCTGGGGTTTTCTCTATTTATAAGAATTTTTGGCGTCAGGAACAAGTCAGTGGGTCCACGAGGCGACGAAAAGGCAGGGGCGCACCCTAGGGGGGGTGCCCTCCACCCTTGTGGATGCCTCGTGGCTCTTTTGGTGCATCTCCGATACTCTGTGGGCTTCTTTTGGTCCATAAAAATCGTTGTGAAGTTTCATCTTGTTGGACTCCGTTTGGTATTCCTTTTCTATAGAACTCAAAAACAAGGAAAAGCAGAAACTAGCACTGTGCTCTAGGTTAATAGGTTAGTCCCAAAAATAACATAAAATAGCATATAAATGCATATAAAACATCCAAAACAAATAATATAATAGCATGGAACAATAAAAAATTATAGATACGCTGGAGACGTATCATTCCTCGAGGAAGAAAGCCCCAAGGCTCGCGATACGTGAGCCAGACGTCGAACCACCGAGGGGAGCCCTAGTTCGGCCTTGTGAATGGGCGTCGGATCACTTCATGAATGATGCCGGTTTTAAGGAGGAATTTGGTGCGTACGTACAAAATGCTAGCCTTGAGGACTTCGTGTTAGATAAGTGTCGGCAATACTATCACCTTACTGATTCCTTTGTGCAGAGGTTTGAGTTAACATCTAAGTGCAATACCCATTCTGTTTTATTTGATCTATATGATACATCCTTTTGAATGGACCTTGAAGATTTTAATGAAGTATGGAAAATCCCGCAATGGGGCATTTTTAGTGAACCCCGCAAATCTGATTGCATTGATTTCCTTACTAGCATCACTATGGGGAAACTAGAAATGTCACACAAGTTACTATAGGGGGCATTCACTTTCCTGCTATACTTTATTTCGCTCTCTTTATAGGTAGATGCATTAATGGTAAACATGATCATAGCCACATTTGTGCATCAAATCTTAGCATCCTCAAGAGTGTGGTAATGGGTGATAAACGGTATAACTTGGGGGCTATTGTTGCAAGGCGGTTATATAATAATTCTAAAGATGGGGATTTCTTCGGTGGAATTTATGCTACCCGGTTAGCTAATTATCTCGGGGTACCCATAAGAGAAAATGACATTGAGTTACCACCTGCTTATCTTGATCATGATGCTATGGCGCGTTACTAGTTTCCTGAGGAGAACGAACCGCCCCTCCGATACTGACTAATCCTTGATAGGGAGCGCTTCTTCTATATTACGCTTGTCGCTCCTTCCTTCTTTGACTTTCAGGTAAAATCAAGATACTTCATAACCAGAGAGGAGGCGGACGACTATGAGGGAGCAAGGGAGGACGCTTGCCTTCACGAGGCAGCCCTCCAAGCGGTAGCTGTCGTAGCTCGGTACAACCCCAACTACGATTTTGGATATCCGCCAGGCCATCCGTGGCCCTAGACCAACTTAGGCCAAAAGCCTAAGCTTGGGGGAGTACATTTTTCTCACCAACATTACATTCATGTTCACACACTCCTTCCAGTTGTTGGTGTTCATACTTTTCCATTGTATCATCCATGTTAGTTTATTTTTCTTTCTTTCTTCTTGTGGTTTTAAAAACTTTGACAAAACCCAAAAAGATTTCTCGTTCTTCTTTTGCTTGTTGGGAGCTTTCCCGTGTAAGTAGTTTTTCTTGTTTTAATTTTCTTTCCATTGATTTTCTTTCTTTAGAAAAACAAAAACTCCAAAAATATTTCAATTTGTTTCTTTGAAATTCTTTTCTTTTCTTTGGGTCGTGAGGAGAAGACCTTGATGAAAATGATGAGCGGCTCTCATATGAATTATTGTTGATCTAACAAAGAGCCCATAGTACCTTGTCTTCTCGTCTGAATAAATGTTTGTAGATTCCAGCTTAGTCTAATGCATGTGCACTCTTATTATTATTCACATCGTTCGGTCGTGCAAGTGAAAGGCAATAATGACGATATTTGATGAAGTGATTGAGAATGAAGAAAAGGTGGTATGAACTCGACCTATTTTGTTTTTGTAAATATGATTAGCTCATCATTTCTGATTCATCCTATTGTGAATAAAACATGTCTGCAATGACAATTAGAGTTTATAATTACTCATGTCATGCTTAATTAGCTAAGAGTGTATAATGGTCTGTCTTTTGTGCTAACGTGCATTTTAAAATGGTTATGATGTAGTATGATAGGATGGTATCCTCCTTTGAATGATTCAAGTGGCTTGACTTGGCACATGTTCACGCATGTGATTGAAACAAAAACAACATAGCCTTCACGATATTTATGTTCATGGTGATTTGTATCCTACTCATGCTTGCACTCAATGTTGGTTAATCTCAATGCATGTTTAGGACCGTTGTCGCTCTCTAGTTGATCACTCCTCAATCTTTTGCTAGCCTTCACTTGTACTAAGTAGGAATACTTCTTGTGCATCCAATTCCTTAAAACCAAAGTTGTTCCATATGAGTCCACCATACCTATCTATATGCAGTATTTACCTGCCGTTCCAAGTAAATTTGCATGTGCCAAACTCTAAACCTTCGAATAATAATTTGTTTTGTATGCCCGAATCGCTCATGTAGCGACTGGGGGCTGTCAGTACCTTCCATGCTAGGTGGGTTATTCTCACAATGAGTGTTTATTCACTTGTCATTCATGCGAGAGTGGATGGTAATCAGGATGCCCAGTTCCATGCTCAAAATCAAAATATAATAATGAAATAAAACTCCCCCAGAATTGTTGTTGGTATGGACGGTACGTGTGAATTCGGCTAGCCCTGGAGTGTGATTTTTGGTGGAGGGTGAGTAAAAACTTTACCATTCTATTTGGGAACCGCCTATAATGTATCTAGCATGGAAGATAGTGAGATCTCTTGGTTGTTATGTTGATAATGAAAGCATGTCGCTCAAAATTACATTTATCTCTGTTTTAAAAGCTCCGAGCTCTGGCACCTTTGCCAATCCCTGCTTCCCTCTGTGAAGGGCCTATCTATTTACTTTTATTGTTGAGTCATCATCCTCTTATAGAAGCACCAGCTAGAGAGCACTTCTGTCATTTATATGCTTTGTTTTTAATTGATGTTGAGTATGAATGTGACTGGTTCTCTTTTGCCATGGATTCCAATGTCCAGTCAATCCTTGATCTTGAGGGGTGCTCTGAATTTATGTTTTGCAGTCTTAGAAAGGGCTAGCGAGATATCATTATGTCATATTATATCATGATTGTTTTGAATAAGTGTTGTCATCCGAGATTTATTAATATTACTTGCTAGTTGTTTATGTCATTGATATGAGTAAATGTGAGACCCAACTGTTATTGTGAATATGGTTAGTTCATAATCTTTGCTGAAAAACCTGATTATTAGCTAGACATATTTGCAACAACAAGATCAAACAGAGTTTGTAAAAGTTTTTCTTTGCCACTTTCAGTTTGTCAACTGAATTGCTTGATGACAAGTGAAAGTGCAACCATCCCTGGGTGGTTTTGGTAATTCATTACAACATATATCTTATTGAGCTGATACTATTTCAAGATAAATATTTCAGGAAAGCTCAATGGTTGGCATGGCATGGACGAGAAAAGTGGATCCCTCAAAATGCTAAGGACAAAAGGATTGGCTCAAGCTCAAAGCACAAGACTCTACATTTTACTTTTAGTGATCCAAGATCACATTGAGTCAATAGGAAAGCCAATACTATTAAGAGGGGGTGAGGTGTTGCTTAATGAGTTGCTTGCTCAAAGTGCTAAGTGATATGCTCCAAAGACCTCAACTACTTTCTCATATCCACATATGTCCCAAACCAAAAGTCAAACTCGGCCCTACCGAAACTCTTTATCCGGCGCCACCGAGTTCGGTTGACATAGCCACTGCCAGAAACCCTAGTCTTTTCGGTCTCACCGATAGAGATCTCAGTCTCACCGGGATGGGATTGTAATCTCGCTGTTTCCCTTCGTAACCTTTCGGTGAAACCCAGATGAGAGATCGGTCCCACCGAGATTGCAATGCAAACTCTTTGTTTCCCTTTCGTAACGTTTCGGTCTCACCGAGATGAGCGAATCGGTCCCACCGAGTTTGCCTGACCAACTCTCTGGTTAGCTTATTAACAAAATCGGTCTCACTGAGTTTGTGTAATCGGTCTCACCGAGATAACGTTATGCCCTAACCCTAATGATATCGGTCCCACCGAGTTGACATGTCGGTCCCGCCGAAATGCCTAATGGTCACATTATGAACTAAATCGGTCTGACCAAGTTTAACGATTCGGTCCCACCGAGTTTGGTAAGTTGTGTGTAATGGTTAGATTTTGTGTGGAGGCTATATATACCCCTCCACCCACTCTTCATTCATGGAGAGAGCCATCAGAAACATGCCTACACTTCCAGCATACATTTTCTGAGAGAGAACCACCTACACTTGTGTTGAGATCAAGATCTTCCATTCCTACCACTTAAATCTTGATCTCTAGCCTTCCCCAAGTTGTTTTCCACTCAAATCTTCTTTCCACCAAATCCAAATCCTATGAGAGAGAGTTAAGTGTTGGGGAGACTATCGTTTGAAGCACAAGAGCAAGGAGTTCATCATCAACACACCATCTATTACCTTTTGGAGAGTGGTGTCTCCTAGATTTGTTAGGTGTCACTTGGGAGCCTCCGTCAAGATTGTGGAGTTGAACCAAGGAGTTTGTAAGGGCAAGGAGATCGCCTACTTCGTGAAGATCTACCCGAGTGAGGCAAGTCCTTCATGGGTGGATACCTCCGTGGACTCACGCAACCGTTACCCTACGTGGGTTGAAGTTTCCATCAACGTGGATGTACGATAGCACCACCTATCAGAACCGCTGATAAAAAATCTCCGTGTCACCATTGTGTTTGCTTCCTCAAACTCCTCCCTTTACCTTCATATGCAATTGTTTACATTCCGCTGCTATACTCTTAGAATTGCATGTGTAGGTTGATTGCTTGACTTGTGCTAAGTTGCTAAAATCTGCCAAGAACTACAATTTGGAAAATCCTAGATTTTTATTTGGTCAAGTAGTCTAATCACCCCCCTCTAGACATACTTTGGATCCTACAATTGGTATTAGAGCTTTGGTCTCCATTTGCCTTGATTTCCATAGCTTTTGGTGGTCATAGCCTTGGTCTCACAACCTAGGAGAGTATGGCGTCTAGCGAGGGAAACTACCACCGTAGAGGTCCTTACTTTGATGGTACAAATTTTGCTAGTTGGAAGCATAAGATGAAAATGCATATTCTTAGACATAACCCCGCTGTTTGGGCTATTGTGTGTATTGGCTTGCAAGGTGAATTCTTTGATGGGAGAGAACCAAATCGTGAAGCTAGCGCGGAAGAGTTGAAGATGCTGCAATACAATGCACAAGCTTGTGATATTCTCTTCAACGGATTATGCCCCGAAGAATTCAACAAAACCAGCCGTCTTGAGAATGCAAAGGAAATTTGGGACACTTTGATTGACATGCACGAAGGTACCGACTCCGTCAAGGAATCCAAATTGGATGTGCTTGAAAGTCAACTTGATAAGTTTGAAATGAAGGATGGTGAAGGCGTCGCTGAGATGTACTCTAGGCTTGCTCTCATCATAAATGAGATTGCCGGCTTAGGAAGTGAAGAGATGACTGACAAATTCATTATCAAGAAGATTCTAAGAGCCTTGGATGGAAAATATGATACCGTGTGCACATTGATCCAAATGATGCCCACTTACAAGAATCTCAAGCCAACAAAGGTCATTGGAAGAATTGTTGCTCATGGGATGTCACTCAAGGATAAGGAAGAGCTCCACAACAAGTCAAGTGGTGCTTACAAAGCCTCATGTGAAGCTCCCACATCATCAAGTGAGAAACAAACCTTCAATGAAGAATTGAGTCTAATGGTGAAGAACTTCAACAAGTTCTACAAGAGTAGAAGCAAGGAAAGAAGTTCCAAGTCAAGGTCCTATGATGACAAAAGATCTTCTAGTCGTGAGCGTAATTGTTACAATTGTGGAAGACCCGGACACTACTCCAATGAGTGTACGGCTCCCTACAAAAGAAGAGAAGATTCTCCAAAAAGAAGAAGTAGAAGAGAAGAATCACCACCAAGAGAAAGGAAGAGTAGAGATGATCGTTATGAACGAAGAACATCCCGGAGAAGCAAGGATTCGGAAAGGAAGGACAAATCATGAAAGAGCTACACAAAACGAAGACATCAAGCTCATGTTGGTGAATGGGTATCCGGCTCCGACTCCGACCATCACTCCGAGAGAAGCTATCACTCTGACTCCGAATATACTCAAGATGAAGGTGTTGCCGGTCTAACACTTGTGTCAACCAACTCCTATGACATATTTGACTCACCAAATGAAGGTGTTGGAAGATGCTTCATGGCTAAAGTCCCAAAGGTATCACATCCCGAGTATGTTGATTTCAATAGTGATGAAGATGACTTGTTAGGTGATGGTGATTTACTTGTTGACAACTCTAGTGATGAATACTATGATGAAACGTTAATTAATCATGCTAAAACGAATGACAATGATAATGAGAAGATTGAGCACCTAACTAAAGAACTAAACACTCTTAAGTTAGCTCATGAAACTATCTTAGAAGATCATCGAGAACTTTTAAAGACTCATGAGAAGTTATGCTTTGAAAAGCTCAACCTTGAGCAAGAGCATGAGTTTTTAAAGGCAATCAATTATGATCTTCGCAAGAAAAGTTCTTCTTACATTGCCAAGCGTTTACTCTTATCTACTTACATGCCACAAGTCAAGTCTGGTAACAAGAACAAGAAAGATTGTCCTTCTAGTAGTAACAATAATCATGCTAAATCTAATATTGTTGCTTCTAGTAGTTCTCTTGATTCAACTAAGATTCTCTTAGACAGTTACACTTGAGCAAGAAAATAGCTTATTGAAGGGAATTATAGAGAAAGGTGTTTACTGGAGCCTTGACGGAAGTAAGCAATTCGAGGAAATTGTACGCAAGCAAGGAAGGCACCGGAAGAATCAAGGTGTTGGTTTTGAACGAAAGTTCAATGCCAATGGAGTTGAGTGGGAAGAAGATCAATACCCCAAGACGAAGTTTGTTCCTCAACAAGAGAAGTATGATCCTACTTCTTTCAAAGGAACACGAGCTCAAGATGATCTTCCACCACAAGACCACAAGCAAAAAGGCAAGGACAAGCTTCAAGAGGAGATTGATGCATTTGAAGAAGCTCCAAAGGCCTTGGTCAAGTGGATTCCAAAAACTACATCAAGTTCTACTTCATCAAGTACGACTACAACTCCAAGGATTCCCATCAAGATGATGTGGATCCCAAAGAATAAGAACTAGAGAGTTCTTGAGGGAGACTCCGCCAACATACTTCACTCTTATTATTTTGGCGAGGACAAGTGCAAACAACCTCCACATCTTGCACTAATCCAAGGAGTCAAAACCCTCTTGTTGGTAAGACAAGGGACAAGGTAACCTAATGCTTTCATGGACATCATCTTGCGTGTGCATCACTCTATGTCTATGGATATCCTTGTTTGTTCCTTGTGGGACTAACCCGTGTAGGTACTGAAAGTGCAACTCACTCCAATGGACTTCTCCAAATGATCTACAACAACATTGAGCGTCCACATCTTGAACACCTACATGAAGTCATCATCGACAAAACCCAAGGTTAGTTCATCCCTCTTAGGAGGGATATCACATCTAGGGGGAGCTTTACTCCAAGAATTGAGCTAAAGCAACTCTAATGGTGTGAACACAACAATGCTTTATGTAAAAGTGGTAACCCCACTTGTGCTTAAGCGATGAGTATGACCTAGGGCTGGAATTCGAGCCGAGTCGAGCTAGCTCGGCTTGACTCGCAAAAGCTCGTTTCATTAACGAGCTAGCTCGACTCGACTCGTTACTATAACAAGCTCAAATTCAAGATTGGCTCGACTCATATAACTCGCGAGCTAGCTCGTTTAGCTTGTTAAGCTCGTTAAGGATATGAACATAAAACCTTAATAATATGATAAAAATGAACATTGTTTCTAAACATTGTACATGTTTAATATGTACATTTTACATTCGCAAGTAATAATTTTTATCATATTCTTAAGGTGCCTTATGTGGCTGGTCCTTGTGTTGTGCGCCTGGGACGTAGGGTGCATGGCTGATCTCTTATACTGAGCCTAATGAGTTACACGAGTACTCATGAGATCGGCTTGTTTAACTCGGTATATAAACGATCTTAAACTAAAGCTCGGCTCGACTCGTTATTCTTCGAGTTCGAGTCAATTCGAGCCGAGTCACGAGCTACTCGTTTAGCTCGCGAGCTTTGAGCTTTTTTTCCAGCCCTAGTATGACCTATAATTAAATGTTCTCATTTTACTCCTAAGTCAGTATACTCATATATAGATGACCTAGTCATCGCCAATTGTTTGATAGATGCTAGAATTGGTTGTGCATGATTTGTCACATATTTCATTTGCCATTTTATTGTGTGAGCATGTCGTTTGCATATTCTACTCATTCGAGGACATCCACTTGTTGTTTTGTATGTTTGGGTTTCTTTTCTTTGACCAAGTGGATGAACAAGAATGCCTAAGTACCCTCTCTAGCTATCTATGCTTTTCTCATCTCAAAATCTATTCATGCTACATCACAAAGTTTCATCAAGTCAGATTCAAACCACTTTGTGTGAGGAGCACTCGGAGTCCCCGATTTGTCATAGACTTAAACTTCCAAAACCTCTTTGTGCATTTCGGTCTGACCGAGAAATCCATTTCGGTCACACCGAGTTCACTAAGTTGATCTAGGTTTTCATCTTGGTGCAACCGATTAGAACTCTTCGGTCACACCGAGTTGCAGTAATTGTTCACAGTTTTGCATCTCGGTGCCACCGAGTTGTTCCACTCGGTCACACCGACAGGGACAGGTTATAAATACCGACGGGTCAAATTTTGGAAATTCCTCCAAAACCATTCGCCTGCACATAACCTGCTCTGCCTCCAAGGGTCTCCGGATCGTCTTCTTGCCGCCAGCGACCTCCTTCCGCTGGACTCCACCGCCGTCAACGGAAATCAACTCCGCCGTTGCCGCCATAGCAAGTTCATCACCGGATAGGGTATGAATTTGTCTCTTTGTGCTATTCCTTAACTCCGACTCCTAGCACATTGCTTTGCCATGATTATTGCCACGAATGCAATCATCCTGTCCAGCTAAAACATCCATTAGAATAGATTTGATCTGAAAATTTAGGGTTAGGTTTCCGCCGAATTCATCTCGGACCGACCGAGTTGTAGAAATCGGTCCCACCGATTTGGCTTAGGCCATTGCACATGCGATTCTCGGTCTGACCGAAAATTGCAGATCCGTGTGACCGAGTATGATTCTTTGTGAAACCCTAGTAGTCTTGGTGCCACCGAACTATGACTCGGTCCAACCGAGTTCACTGGTTTAGGTTCCAAAAGCTGCTTCGGTATCACCAAGTTTACAAATCGGTAGCTCCAAAATGCTTTCTGTGGAAAACTAAAACTAAGTTTTTGAATCGATTGTTTTGTAAAACCTATGTACCTTGTGATGCTCATCTACTCTACCTCATCTATAAACTATTCACAGGGCCTGCTGATAGTTGTGCTTGAAGATGTCTGATCAAAGTGACAGTCAGAACAAGTCAGAGGAGCAGGCTCAGATGAGTGAGGGCACTAGTCCCTCAAGTAGCTATGATGATGGCAGCAGGAGCACAACTAGTAACTTGCCCAAGGCATCTACTAAGACAAGGAAGAAGAGAACTTTAGATTCTGAGGATGAGGACTACATTGCAGCTGAGGATGAAGCCACCTCAAAGAAGAAAGTGATCAAGAAAGAGTTTGGAACTGCACCTTCAACAAAGCCTGGAATGAACAGAAAAGCTCCAGCCAAGAGAGTTCCTATGCTCAAGGTCAGAGCATCCACTCAAGAAGCTTTGGATCTGAACCCAAAGAAGCAGTTGTGGCTGAGAAGAAGAGGAAAGAAAGGGCCAAGAAAACTATGGCCAGAGTTGTTGGGAAGCCCTCAATGATGGAAGAAGAGGAAGAGGTTGCTGCACCAGCACCTAAATCTCAGAAGCTGATGGGAGATGCTATAAGATCAGGGGATGCTCCATCTAAGCCCAAAGATGCTCCCAAGGCTGCTGCTCCTAAGCCCAAGTCTGCACCTAAGAGGAACACGAGGAGTATTCCTGCTGAAGAGAAGAACAAGGCCCCAGAGCCCAAGGTTGCTGAAGAAGAAGATGATAGTCTTATCTTGAGAAAGTTGAAGCCCAAGATCCCTGACCACAATGATGCACATCCCATTGTAGAGGATATGAAGCTCAGGAAGGATGCAAGACTGAGACTAAGGAGACTGTCTGATCCCTATGCTGTCAGAAGAAGAACTGATGTGGACTACATGTTCCACACAAAGGAACAGCAAGATTTCTATGAGACAGTGTTGCTTGACAAGAAGCCCATAGTGTGTGATATAAGATGGGTTGACTGGGAGTACATCAGGAAGAATGAAGATCACTATCCAGGAGTGTATGACAGCTTCAAAGCATGTGGAGTTGACACATTTGTTGCTCAGGAGCTCACAAAGTGGAATGATGAGCTGATCATGCAGTTTTACTCCACTGCCCACTTCTACCCAGATGGGAAGATCATCTGGATGTCAGAAGGTACTAGGTACCAATCCTCTGAGGAAGAATGGGCATAGCTGATCAATGCTCCAGAAGAAAGTGAAGATGACTTGGATGTCTATGCTAAGAAGAAGCAGGATCACAACTCCATGGCTAGTATGTACAGAGAGATCCCAGATGCTGCACTAGAGACACATAAGTTTGGATCTGTACATTACCTGCTGTCTGGATTGCCTACTATCAATTGGATCTTAAGGCACACTTTGCTGCCCAAGTCAGGTGATCACAAGATGATCAGAGGCCATGCAATTAACTTGCTGCATATATTTGATGTGCCTCAGAAATTCAAAGTCATGAGTCTGATTGTAGAGACAATCAAAAGGACTGCTGCTGATCAAAAGAGATCATGTGGATATGCCCCACACATTCAGGAGCTCATCAACTCCAAAATGGGAAAAGGAAAATATCTTTTGGATAAGGAGCACCTGCCCATCTACCCTGATTTTGAGGACAACACCATTGTGATGGATGAAAATGAACCATCATCACCTCAAGCACAAAAGAAGAGAGAGAAGGCAAAGGCAGAGAAAGCTGCAAAGATGCCGACAACTGAGGAAGCATCTCAGGTTTTCTTGAAGAGCAAGCAAGATCAGCTTGGATACTTGATTGCCTCCACCTTGAGGATTGAGAAGGGCTTGGCCACCCTGACTCAAAACCAGGAGAGCTTTGGAGAGGATCATCAAGCAGAAATTCTATGATCTTGATGTCAAGGTAACAGAGATCCAATCAGTAGTTGAGCAACTTCAGGAGGAAGTGGAGGAGTAGAAGGGAAAGTCTACCACAGATGCTTTTCATAGAGTGCCCAGGAGCCAGAGGTCTGCTGCAGTGCCTGTCACAGATACGAGAGCTACTACATCAGCACCAGCTGCCACAGCATCAGTTCCACCAGCTCCAACATCAGCTCCACCTGCTCCAGCTTCATCGACAGATGCCTTCGTCCTTGGAGTCATCTCAACGCCTCCTCGTGAAGACCAAGCCTGAGACTCGTTTAGAACTATGCATTTTTATGAACTTTTTGGTAACTTCTTGCCAAAGGGGGAGAGAATGTATAGATCATAGTCTGAGAGAGAGAGAGAGAGAGAGAGAGAGTGTTGCTTTTTGGTCTCTCTTTGCTTTGCTTGAACTTTATTGTGTGTTTGCTTGATACACTATGTCGTTTGTGTGATACTTGGATGATCATGTGTTTGATCATATGCTATCTTAATGCTTGTTGGATGATATTATCTCTTATATCCTTTTATGATCATTCACTTGCTTGGTGATGAGTGCATGCTTTTGACTTCTATCATTTTGAGCGCTCCACCAAGTTGTATGTGACATGAAAGAGTAACCCATGATCCTAACACATTGTGCATTTGCACTCCAAAGCAAATTTTTAAATAATGCACAAATTTAGGGGGAGCTCTTACTTATCACATACTTCTCAAAGCGACGATGTTTTTTCAATCTTATTATCATTTCTCAAAGTTTTGATCTATATGTTGTCATCAGTTACCAAAAAGGGGGAGATTGAAAGTGCAACTATCCCTGGGTGGTTTTGGTAATTCATTACAACATATATCTCATTGAGCTGATACTATTTCAAGATAAATATTTCAGGAAAGCTCAATGGTTGGCACGGCATGGATGAGAAAAGTGGATCCCTCAAAATGCTAAGGACAAAAGGATTGGCTCAAGCTCAAAGCACAAGACTCTACATTTTACTTTTAGTGATCCAAGATCACATTGAGTCAATAGAAAAGCCAATACTATTAAGAGAGGGTGAGGTGTTGCTTAATGAGTTGCTTGCTCAAAGTGCTAAGTGATATGCTCCAAAGCCCTCAACTACTTTCTCATATCCACATATGTCCCAAACCAAAAGTCAAACTCGGCCCTACCAAAACTCTTTATCCGGCGCCACCGAGTTCAGTTGACATAGTCACTGCCAAAAACCCTAGTCTTTTCGATCTCACCTATAGGGAACTCAGTCTCACCGAGATGGGATTGTAATCTCTCTGTTTCCCTTCATAACGTTTCGGTCAAACCGAGATGAGCGATCAGTCCCATCGAGATTGCAATGCAAACTCTTTGTTTCCCTTTCGTAACGTTTCGGTCTCACCGAGATGAGCGAATCGGTCCCACTGAGTTTGCCTGACCAACTCTCTGGTTAGCTTATTACCAAAATCGGTTTCACCGAGTTTGTGTAATTAGTCTCACTGAGATTACGTTATGCCCTAACCCTAATGATATAGCTCCCACCGAGTTGACATGTCGGTCCCACCGAAATGCATAACGGTCAAATTATGAATTAAATCGATCTGACCGAGTTTAACGATTCGGTCCTATCGAGTTTGGTAAGTTGTGTGTAACGGTTAGATTTTGTGTGGAGGCTATATATACCCCTCCACCCACTCTTCATTCGTGGAGAGAGCCATCAGAACGTGCCTACACTTCCAGCATACATTTTCTAAGAGAGAACCACCTACACTTGTGTTGAGATTAGGATCTTCCATTCCTACCACTTAAATCTTGATCTCTAGCCTTCCCCAAGTTGCTTTCCACTCAAATCTTCTTTCCACCAAATCCAAATCCTGTGAGAGAGAGTTGAGTGTTGGGGAGACTATCATTTGAAGCACAAGAGCAAGGAGTTCATCATCAACACACCACCTATTACCTTTTGGAGAGTGGTGTTTCCTAGATTTGTTAGGTGTCACTTGGGAGCCTCCGTCAAGATTGTGGAGTTGAACCAAGGAGTTTGTAAGGGCAAGGAGATCGCCTACTTCGTGAAGATCTACCCGAGTGAGGCAAGTCCTTCGTGGGTGACGGCCATGGTGGGATAGACAAGGTTGCTTCTTCGTGGACCCTTCATGGGTGGAGCCCTCCATGGACTCGCGCAACCGTTACCCTACATGGGTTGAAGTCTCCATCAACATGGATGTACGATAGCACCACCTATCGGAACCATGGATAAAAAATCTCCGTGTCACCATTGTGTTTGCTTCCTCAAACTCCTCCATTTACCTTCATATGCAATTGTTTACATTCCACTGCTATACTCTTAGAATTGCATGTGTAGGTTGATTGCTTGACTTGTGCTAAGTTGCTAAAATCTGCCAAGAACTAAAATTGGGAAAAGGCTAGATTTTTATTTGGTCAAGTAGTCTAATCACCCCCCCCCCTCTAGACATACTTTCGGTCCTACAACAAGCAATGGGTTAAGCTTGGGGGAGTTGATACGTCTCCATCGTATCTCTTTGCCAAACTCTTGTGCCCTTGTTTTGGACTCTAATTTGCAAGATTTCAATGGAGCTAACCCGGACTGACGCTATTTTTAGCAAAATTGCATTGATGTCATTTTTGTGCAGAAATAAAAGTTCTTGGATTGACCTGAAAATTTCGGGAGAATAATTTTGGAATTAATAAAAAATACTAGCGCAAGAATTAACCAGAGGGGGTCCACCCAGAGGCCACAAGCCTTGGGGCGCCCCCCCTGGGGCGCGCCTAGAGGGCTTGTGGGGCCCCTGGACCTCCTCCGACCTCAACTCCAACCCCATATAACCTATTCGGGGAGAAAAAAATCAAGGAGAAGAGTTCATCGTGTTTTACGATATGGAGCCACCGCAACCTAATGTTCTTCCTCGGGAGGGCAGATCTGGAGTCTAATTTGGGCTCCGAAGAGAGGAAATCGTCGCCATCAGCATCACAAAACTTCCTCCATCGTCAATTCCATGATGCTCACCACCGGGAGTGACTAATTCATTCTTAGGCTTGCTGGACTGTGATGGGTTGGATGAGATTTATCATGTAATCGAGTTAGTGATCCCTAGTATGCACTATGTTCTAAGATTGATGTTGCTATGACTTTGCTATAATTAATGCTTGTCACTAGGGCCTGAATGCCATGATTTCAGATCTGAACCTATTATGTTTTCACGAATATATTTGTGTTCTTGATCCAATCTTGCAAGTTGTAGACACTTATTATGAGTTGTGATCCGCATACCCCAAGGTGACAATAATTGGGATTCTTTCCGGTAATTACCGTAGTTTGAGGAGGTCATGTATTCACTAAGTGCTAACGCTTTGTTTCGGTTCCCTATTAAAAGGAGGCCTTAATATCCCTTAGTTTCCTTATGGACCGCGCTGCCACGGGAGGGTAGGACAAAAGAAGTCATGCAAGTTCTTTTCCATAAACACGTATGACTATATATGGAATACATGCCTACATTATGTTGATGAATTGGAGCTAGTTCTGTGTCACCCTAGGTTATAACTGTTGCATGATGAATGCCATCTGACATAATTATCCATCACCGATCCAATGCCTATGAGCTTTTCACATATCTTTTCTAACTTACTTTTCCATTGCCACTATTACAATTGCTACAGAACTGCTACTGTTATTGTTACCACAGTTTCGGTTACTTCTATACTACTTTGCTACTAAAAACTTTGTTGCAGATAAAGTTTTTCAGGTGTGGTTGAATTGACAACTCAACTGCTAATACTCGTGAATATTCTTTGGCTTCCCTTGTGTCGAATCAATAAATTTGGGTTGAATACTCTACCCTCGAAAACTGTTGCGATCCCCTATACTTGTGGGTTAACACGCGGATCTGTAGATAAAAATAAAAGAGTGTGTGTGGTGTTTTTTCCCTACAAAATACTTTTAGATGCCCTATTTTTTTGCTTCAGGTTTAGGACTGTTTGGTCTCTTACATAATCCATGTTTCAACCGCAAAATTTAGTTTCTTAACTATGATATTTACTATTTCTTAGTAGTAATACATAACACGTCACTCGTAAAAAGCCTACTGGAAAGATTAATTAGTCAATATTGTCTTAAGAACATTAGTTTTAGGCTCAAAGTATAAACATTATCAAAAAAATTGAAAAGTTGTTAGCGGGTGTTCTATGTCCACCACTACTGCCATCTATTCCAATTTGTTGGGATTTCGTATGGCAGTTTGGAGCAAGTGATTGGCCTAAAATCTGATTAATATTCAGGCTTGTTGAGAACATTTTTACTAGGAGATAAGTAGATGATCATTTCACTCATAGCGAAGATAAAGTAAATTATGGTGACCGAACTAAGCACAAGCGGACTTAGTGCTTCGAGCTTTCATGTTTATGATTCACTAATTCTGATTCTTCCATTAATATTGAACTAAATTCAAAGTTTTTCTATGTCAATGTGGTTCCCTACTTGCCATGGGTTTTCTCCCTACTTCGTTCCCCGTTGATTAGCTAATTGGCACGAGAAAGAAATATTATGTATGTACATGTATTCTTATCTCCCAGAGATGTAGTGCCCAACAAATTGGTATGTTTAATATAAAATTATTTACCTTTAACAATGGATGAAACATTTTAGCTTAGTTGACATATTTGAATCATGTATATATAGCATAGCTTTCTGAAACAAACTTACAATGCTTTATGTTTTTGGGCCTAGAGTTATACCTCGGCGTTCATTTTGCATCTAGCAATAAATATCGTTGTTAGGTCAAAGGAGACTTTCTGAATGGAGCAACTATGGTCCATCAAAACGTCTATTTCCAACTGTAGTTTGTTGTTCAGCAGTGCACATATAAGTTACTTTCTAATATGGTTATCCTTTCTAGCTTTGACAATATATTAAATAACTAATAAGTTTCCACGTTGATGTTATTCATAGATTACATGCCAAAGATCTATCTATTATTTCAGAACAAATAACAATTTTGTTGGCATGTATGTGTACCTTTGTTATTTGCAACACCTCATTATTCAAACTTTGGACTTTAAATGCGGTAATCCATTTCTGAGCCCGGCCTCAGCTGCACCCACCCCGACAAAAAAAATCAAAAAAATACTAGAAAAATTCAAAAAATTCCAATTTTTTGTGTGGTAGATATTTTGATGCGTGAGGTTCACTCCAGTTTTCAAATCATTTGGACATCTGAGCACTTGGCAAAAAAAGACAAATCCAGGGTGTGTAAAAATGTTTACTGTACTTTCACTTTTCCAACCCAATTTGTATTTTTTGCTGAGAGCTGCTCATATTCCAAATGATCTAAAAATTGGAGCGAACCTCACGCATCAAACTATCTACCACACACAAAAAAAGAATATTTTGAAAAAAAATTACTATTTATTTTGATTTTTTACTGACCGGATGCAGATGAGCCTGGGCACCGAAACGCCACACTCCTTTAAATGTTATCATTTTTAGTGTTATGTTTCTTCCTTTAAGGAATAGTACGATCCCTACTTGATTATACAAACTGAATAAATAAGGTAATATTACATGGCCACACTTAACCTTGTTGCTTGCATTATTATGTCTTTTGGCGAGGAGAAAATTACCGTTTGGAGGACAGAAGAGTGATGAAACCACACATGATGCATATTCAAGAGACATTCCCTAGATGACCTTATATTGCTATTATAAATCACTGTGTACTTTTTTAGTTTACCCTGTTTGCAGCGAGCGTCAATCTTCATTGTTGCTACTGTCCATTTATTAGAACCAAATAAATATTGTGTAAGTGTATGAGGGGAAAGGCTCCTCGGGGATTATGTCGATTGGTGTGATGCTTCTTTTGCTTGGAAGGGATTGGCCTTTAATATGGATCTTTCATGGTAGTGTTGTACATGAATAGCTTGACAATATCTTATTTGCATGGATAATAAATACATGTTTTCGTAAGCTATATGTGTTCGTCTTACTCACGCATCCATACATTTTTTTGTCTTTGAGTTCAACATCGATATGCAAATTTAGGTTCCGTACATGGATGCCATTATTTTGATTTCATTCAGATTCAACATCTCTCACTAATAATGTTGTTTACAAATTTGTGTATTCCTTTCAACTTGCCACAACTTTCCAGTACGGGTGATGTTTACCGAAATTATATAGTTATTATAGTTAGAAGATTGCATTCTGCTTGTCTTCCATGTTTTTTTCCTTTTTCCTACAACAATATTTTATAAAAAGATCCCGATGACAGTGACTTATTGATAATGATGCTTTCGGTTATTTGGAAGACATACTCAAAATTGACTATATATCATCGTGATGTGTTTCCGAAAAAACTTAGATAATGAAGCAAATGGACAAGTTTTGGCAACTTTTAAGGCTGGGAAAGAAGAACTAGAGGAAGCACCTCACAGGGAGGACAACAAACAATACATCTTAAAGAAGAGATAATTGAAGCAGGCGGAAGAAATGTTGAGCTGACGACGTGTCTTCTTTGCTATCTTCATGTTGCTTGCCCCTACAGATTTGTAGTTTCAAGTGTACTTCCATCGATGCATAGTCTTTGAATTTGGGTGCTACTTTTGAATAACATCCTATAGTAAGCTCTGCTTTGAATTCAAAGCCAATGGAAGTTTTGTCTTTTCAAACATCGTGAGATAGTTTTTTCTCTCTCCCATTGCAACACACGGGCATGTCTACTAGTTATACTAACATACATATATTTGGTTGTCTATAGAAGTCTAAACCTTTTTACAGAAATTTATACTAGATGTTTTTAATTGCAATGTACAAAGAACAAAAAATCTATCGATTTCTCCAATTTCAGTTTGAGATTTTTTTTAAATGAAAACACAAGTTAGATTTATATATCATGTGGATAACTAATATGACCCAATTTCCACAAATGCCTAAAATTTAGATTTAATTTCAATGAAAATCAGCAATTGGTTGTATACAAGTATGAAATATTCAACCTAAAATTGAAATGCAAACACACGTTTTTCCATTGCAATTTGGTTTTTGTTCAGTAAATATAGTCCTGAGGTGAGTCCTCACAATGACCACATAACAAAGAATCGTAATACTACAAATAAGCTTACTGCATATCCTAATAATGGTGATAACATGTAGCTAGTTGACTGACATGCTCATTTGTGCACCTATATTTTCATTTACTATCATACATGTCATTTCATATGTACACATCACATTTTGAGATACATAACACGTTTTAAAAGTGGAGCTCCCTTTTGGTGTATAAAATTAAAAAAACATTTGATTCGTTATTATGGTAGGACATATATCTGTTGGTTATATGAATCTGCAAGTCCTCATGATTCTAAATACATTTGCTTAGATCCTGCTTATGTGTAATCCTTGCTTGACCACTCGTTGACATGTCATGGTCAGCCGTCAACCTAAAATGATTTGAGGTCAGCCTAGAAGGCTCAAGTCTTATGCATATATTGGCATACAACTATACTTGGACTCGCTAGCACCAAGTTATGTTTATAAGCGCAATACCCTATGTAATTATGGTTAGAGTTGAATCATAAATTACTTAGGGCTTCTTTGATTCAAAGAAATTTTGTAGGATTCTATTCCTTCGGAATTTTTCATACGTATACCTTTTGTCTAGGTATACAAGGCTCATTTGGTTTGTCATGGCATGTTTGGTCTCTATGGATATAAATCATATGAATTTTTCCTCTGACCTATTTTGCATGCAATCCTATAGAAAAATTTCACTGAGTTCAACCACATGAAAATTTTTGTTCTTTCAATAAAAACCATGGCATAGACCTATTCCTCTAAAAAAATCCTGCATTTCCCCCATGGCACAACTATTGTGTACATCATGTAGATCACTTAAACAAAGTAAAATTTTCATAAAGTTGAACTCAATAAAATGTTCCTATAGAATTTGCACACAAAGTAGGACCAGACACAAACCATACGGCTTCTAGTCATGTAAATCGAACATTGTACGTAGAAAAAATGCTACAAAAATACTGCAAAATTCTTGAACCCTTCACCACTTACCATTAAATGGACATTCCATTTGCATAACGTACACACATACTCATGACACCAACCATGAAGAACCCAATCAAACCAAAATATTTACACCAAGGAACCAAATACATGACCACCACACCACCATTATTATCATTGTGCTAGTGTAACATACAAGTAGTACTACTAGTATACATGGAAAAAAATATAATACCGATTTGACTGACTAATCAAACCTAAAACCCCAACAGAACATCAAGCCCACCAACCGGCTAAACGAACTAAAGATCTCACTGGCGAGGAATATCGGCTTGCGTCACCGACTAGTGGGACCCCCACAGGCCCCATCCCCTCCAGTTGAACACGCCGGCGACCGCGCCCCACACCCGGCGCCTGCGCTCCTCCGGGACGTCGTCGCGGGCGCAAGACGCGGTGGTGGCTTCCTCCTCTTCCACCGTCTTCTTCACTTCCTCCTCCCTGCCCTCAACCACCTCCGCCAGCACAGGAGCCGCGGCGTCCGAGGTCTCCCCCTGCTCAGGCAGCGGAGGGTCAACGGCCGCCGACGCCTTGGCCTTGCCCCTGGAGGAGGCCGCTCGCTTCTTGCGGCGGCGGCCACCCTTCCCCTCCTCCTGCCGGGCCAGGTGCTCGTCGAAGGCCTCAATGGCCCGGTGAATCGCCTCGCGGTCGCGCTCCGGGGACCCGTCCCAGCGCGACCAGTACGCCGTGTAGCACCCGAAGCACCCGCACCCGAGCTCCGGACGGTGGGGCTTCTTCCCGCAGCCCTCCCCAGCCGCGGAGAGCTCCTCCCTCGCCGGCGTGGGCGGCGCCGAGGAGCGCAGCGAGGCGAGGACAAGGTACGCGAGCACCTCCTTCCCCTCGGGCCCCAGCGGCGCCGCCATGGCGAGCACGACCGCGGGGAGCAGCCGGAGGAGCACCCCCTTCGCCGTCTCGCCGCCGGCCACCGGTGGCGACGGCGACGGGTGGACCTTGCCCTTGCCCATTTCTTGGAGATTGTCTCCCGAAAGCCTCTCGATGTTTTTTTTTCTGGTGGGATTGCTTCGATGTTAAGCGACTTCTGGGTTCAGGTGGGGTCGACTGTTTTATGCGCGGGTTAGAGGGTCGGTAGTGGGTTAGGTGCGGCGTGATCTTTCGTGACCGTGATGGCGTGGGGACGGTCTGGCCGGCGGATGGATCATCTGATAAAGCCACCAATCGGCCGAAGCTCTGTTGGCTAGGGCTCATATGATTTTGACGCTTATATTTTCTTACAACGTGTTTTGTTCATTGGAGTTAAGGTACTAGATTTTCTAGAATTATGTATATATTGTTTTTTTTAAGATTCTTAGCATTAGGTGAGATCTAATAGAAAAATCGAAAGGGTTAAAGTGGACAAACCATCTTGGACCTTGATAAATGCCACGCGTGTGGCACGAAGCAATTTCGCCCAAACGTTTTTTGATGGTAAATTTAGTTATCCGAGGATGACAGCTTTAGTTGTGAAGTATGTTAATTTTTTATTTGGATGGCAAGTTTCAGGCTTTTTGACATTTTTTTGGATGATAATTTTAGTTATAAAAATTTCAGGGCAGTGTTACTAACTACCACACGTGTGACACTTATCATTTGGGTAATCATTTATTCTTGCTGATATTTAAAAGAGAGAGAGAGAGAGTGTGTGTTTCTATCGAGTGGGTTCCATGAGTCAATGACCGTGCATAGAGGGGCAAAATGAACCACCCCTTCATACACACATGGTCAAAGGGCAAAACACCGGATACACATCAACAAAAGGACACGAGACTAATTCAAAAAAAAAAAGGACACGAGTGCCAGAAAACATGTAAATGAGATTTTACAAAACCGTTTATGCTAAAAACATTATCCATGACATATTTTTGTGTGGAAAAGGCAGAAAACTCTAAATTAGAATATGTCCACTTCCAAAAAAATCCGAAAGAAGGAAAAGAAATATTGAAGTCTTTGGGGAGCCCCACGTCTTCTACCCCTAAAGGTGACCACACTGGATTCTTCCTTCACTTGGATGGACCAACACCATAAACACAAGAGAAAATACATTCTACCATGCACGGTATATACCATGCATGTATCAGCCAGGTTATCTTTGAGATTCGGATCCATGCATGTATCTGGTCTTTGTGTTGCTTAGTTCACCTCAATTTATGCATGCATCTGGTCTTTGGGTTGCTTAGTTAACCTCAATTTATGACCCCTTGTTCTATTAATTATGTCATATCAATCAGTCATTATTTCTCCTGACAACTTTCCTGTAGTTATTACCTGGAAAATTTCTCCTCTCACTCACAAAGTAGAGACGAGTAGTAATACACTCACTCAGGGTTTTTTATATGATTCTAAAATTTAAATTTATTTTATCTTTTGAACAGTAAGTTTGATTTATGATACATTTGCAAATTTATGTTCCTTGTGAAGAGAACATTGAAATAAGATCAGTCTTGAATATATTTTCACAAGTTGCAAAAGGGGGAGGCATCCAAACGGAAGAACACTATTTAAGAAAGGCTGACACACACAAACTGACCATGTGACAGAAAGGTCGAGAAAAGTAAGACGTACAACAGGTTAGTATATTGTGATTTCTTTAGGACCCTGAATAAGCGGCTGATCAATGCACGGTATATACCGTCCATGGTAGAAAATGCACTCCCATAATCAAAAGGATTGTCGGGGCTGAGAGCCAGGGGCGAACCTATGTACAAGGTTGTGGGGGCGAATGCCCCCACTCAATTTTTCGGCCCACGTATACCAGGCCTAGGATATATATCGTTTGCCCCTGCTCAGCCCAGGCTATTTGCCCCCACCTTTTCTAAGCGGGAACAGAATGAAACGATCATAATAAAGGCGCTTACTATCTACTCTTGATTCAACACACTTCCACTATAGTGTTTGAGTAGATCCTGCTACCTCCTCTCCAACCATAATAGACTAGTATTATTATTTTATCATTGAATCGTTTATTTCTCTTGAAATGAAAGTTGAAAGTTGAAAGTTTCTAGCGATTTTTCTGTCGACGCCTGCAACTCTAAGCAACGTGTAGGCCGCCCCTCCGACGGATCAGCCTTGATCTGCAGCATGCGCCCCGGCTGGCCGGCCGGGTCGCCGTCCCTAAGGAGAAAAAAATACGTGCGCTACTCATCAATCTTTCAATCAAGGTAAGCCCTAGGTTCAGTTCTCATTTTTATCTTCTAATTTCGTATTTTCAATCTATTCTGATTCCGTGTTTAAAAGGTACAAGGTAATTAGGTTGATTTAATCTTGCTTTACGTAATCATTTCATATGAATAAGTTTGAGCACATGGGAGTAGAATAAATCTCTGGACTACGTAATATTCTGCCTTTATGTACTTCAATTTATTTAGAAAGCTAATGGACAATTTTTTCTTTGCAAAATCCACAACTGGTAGTATGCTTGAAATAGTCGATCTATCTGAGTAAGCTTACTTGGGATCCATCTAAAAGAAGGATACTTACAAATTTTAATATCAATCATCTAAATGGAAGGTAATGTGCTCAAGCTTATGTTTTTATCAATCAACGTTTACATTCTCTCTTTACATTTAAACACTTCTATTTTTCATGTAGCTTGAAGGCTAGAATTCACGGACATACCAACAAAAAGGAACGGCATATTCATATTTCTCAAGTTACTGTGCCTAAAGTGGTTAGTTTACTTTTATTTTGGCAATGATTTTTTTTCATAATTACATGTGATCATATTACTTTTTCTTTTCTTTTCTTTCACACTATATCTATATGTATGCTTTGTGTGGTCAGTTTCTTAAATTATCTAGCCATTAGTTCGTATACATGTTTATGAAGAAAAAAAGTTCTATACCTCTTTGCCCCCTCTCGGTGTTTCATCCTGGCTCCGCCCCTGCTGAGAGCGTACACCTGCCATTTTCTATACTTGATCAGGCCAATCCTGTACACACCCCGCTGAATCCATGGGTAAGGCTGGAGCACGCATGATCATAATGGAGATAGAGCTCTGGACAAAACCTCCACAAAGCAATGTCTGCATCCGTCATGTCCACGACCCCAGAGACACAAACCTTGCTAGATTGTGGGATCCTAGAGCACGCCAAGTCGCCTCCGAAGCCACGACGATGAGCCTAGAGACACAAACTTTGCTAGGTAGCCGATCCGGAAACACGCTAAGACAATGGCTCTGCCAAGATGATGATTCCTAGAGGCACAAACATTGTCAGCTCACCAGATCCGTGAGCACATCAAGCCTCCAGTTCCTTAGCCGCCAAGATGGCATCATCGGGAGACGGAACAAACTCTGGCACTACTATTTTGACAACACACCACGTACGCCAACCCGACGACACTACTGAACACATACTCGTCGCCCAATCTTTACTGAATTATATATATGTGAACCAAATTAGATCATAACTAAAAATCCTGGTAGGCCATGGCACCAAGTTTCATTGGGTCCTTGTGTTACAAATGTTAAGGCAGTTCAAGTGCACTATATCATACTCAGTCTAGTGACATCAAATAGATGTTTAAATATAGTTGTCCTAGTGCACAGTATATCTTAGTTTGCATCTCAAACAACTTTAAGCCTCTTCCAATGCATAGGTGCTTAGATGGGGTGCTAGGTGAATTAAAAAGTTAGCAACTAAAGTCGTCAATGCATACGTGCTTAGTTTGTTGTTGCTAAGACTAGCCACAGTGGGAGTAACTTCAGTAGTAACATCGAGTCCAACTCAGCAAATTTGCTTATGTGGCAATGAGTTAATGAGGAGAGAGGTAGTTTGAGTAACTTAGCTAGTTACTATAACATCACATGTCCCAATGCAACATGAGTCTATAACCTAATAAATAAAGTTTTGCATGTCACCACACTTATGTTACTACCCACAATGAAGGTAGTAACATAGTCTAGGGATATGTGTATGTTACTCTCCCCTGTGGCTAGTCTAAGCTTCCTTCATTTAAGTGGTTTGTATAGGTCCGCGCGCTTGGTATTGGTTCTTTCCGGGGTCAACAAACTCCCCTCTCTCCTCTTAACTACCTTGCCACATCAGATATTTTTGCCTATGTGGCATGCTTTCTTGCACATGTACACCATGTAGCACTGGGAAGGGCCTCAGGCCTCTTCCAATGAAGGGATGTTTAGGTAAGGTGTTAAGTGTGTTAAAATCTTAGCAACTAATGTTCATTGTGCATGGGTGCTTAGGGTTTTGTAGCTAAGCTTGCTTTATTTAGACTAGTCATAGTGGAGAGTAATTTACACTAGTGTCATGCATATGACACTAGTCTATGCTATTATCTTTATAGTGGGGAGTAACATCAAGGTAGTGTCATAGGTGGTTGTATTTATTAGCTTGAAGACTCATTTTGTCTTGGGAAGTGTTATGTGATGGTAACATATTATGTTACTCAAAACACCTCTCTTCTTATTAACTATATGTGACATAAGCAAACTTAGGTTGGTTGTAGTGGGGAGTATCATGTATATGATACTAGTGTATGATACTACCTCCCTAGTATCATGTATTAGTATCATATTGTACTTTATTTTTTGTCATGCATGACACATAGTAGCATAGCATTTATTATGATATGGTATCATGATATGATAATTAATCCTCTCTTTCTTCATTTAATTACATGTCATCTCATCAAAATTGCCTACTCCCATTTACGACCAACCTTATCTTGATCGAGTTACGCTATGTTACTAGCTAAGTTTTACTCCCACCACGACCAGCCTTAAATGTTTAGCAATTATATCACTTCATGCATTGGTTGGTAGGTATTTTGCATAGATCCATGTGCTTAGTACTATTTCCTTCTGGGGTCCCCGTAATGCTCTCTTCTTTCTTTAATTGCTTTGCCACATCATTTTTTGCCTATGTAGCATCCTTAACATCTGCACACAGTGGAGCACTGGGAGGGCCATCATGAAAACATTGTGTCCTCATGGCACGATCGCATCTTTGTGCTACAAATGTTGTGTACTTTGAGGTACAGCCTATGCTGACCAACACATGCATATATGATTATTGAACTTCTTTTCTACAACTTCCATATAGTAAACTTCTTTTCAATCAAATGAACCAAAATAAACACAGAATTGTGGGCAGACTGGCCCGAGACGGGTGGCACCCTAGCTAGAACGAAGCGTGGCAACTTAGAGCATGGTTAATAATATCGTCAGCTACTGAATATATATGATCTTGCCACATCATTTATAGCCATGCTTATAACTGGTAAGTTTTTTTAAAGGGAACAGCAGGAGCTCTGCTTTTGCATTATAGTGGGAGAAGGAAACAGACAGTACGAGTACAAGATCCAAACATAACAGGATCTCGGATAAGAAAGAGCAACTCGAAACATTCAAAAACTACTTGAAAAACCCTTTACTTTACCTTATGCTATCACCACCTCTACATGACCACTCGCTTCAGAGAATAACTTTACATCATTTTTTATCAAATCAGCCAACATTAACACAGTCATCTCTTGCTGTTAACAAACCCTCCTGTTGCGTTCCTTCCATAAGAGACAGGCGATGTAGGCCGCCAAAGTGATAACCTCATTCACTTTGATCTCATTCCTCAGCCGGAGCAGAGCCTCCTTCACCAATCTGTAATTGACTTTGTTGAAGACAAACCGACAAGTACAATAGTTGCATATAAATATGTACTATTACCTCCGTCTAGGAGTCATTCGTGTAGTTCTAGGTCATCGATTTGAGCAATTAAATATGTGTTATATGTCATGAAAAGTATATCACTAGATTTCTACATGAATGTAGTTTCTAAATATACATTTTTTGTCACATATAATACATATTTAGATAGTTAAATTGTCGATCTAGAACGACGCGAATGACTTATTCACCGAGACGGAGGTAGTACTTTTTTGATACATGGTCCATCTCTCTCACACACAATATGCTTAGGAGCATGTGCTGCAGCCGGCTGTTTCAGTAGCCCGTTTTCTTTCTCTCTTCTACAACTCATCCAAAATATAATATTCAAAGCCTTACAGCCCATCTGAATCATCCTACAGTATTGTACCCCTCCTCGGTACTTGAACACATGCCTAGGAATACTATCTCTGTCCGGGTTTATTGGTCCCCATTGTATTTTGTGCCAAATTTTGACCATAGATTAAACTAACAAAATGTTCACACATGTCACCAAACATTATATTTTTGAAAACTATGTTCAAATACGAATCCAATGAGATAATTTTTCTTAACATGCATTAACATTTTGTTAGTTAAATCTTTAGTCAAAATTTGGCACAAACTACGAAGGGGACCTATAAATCAGGACGGAGGTAGTACATGCGAGTACTTGCTGTTATTCATCGGAACGGGGCGAGTAGAACGGTCAATTTCATTTCATGCATTTTACAGCTTTGGCCTCATCGGATTCGACGACCACTTTTAATTACCTCTTCCAATTCCCAAGACGTCACATTTTAATCACTTGCTGATTAGTTCCGCGGACCCATGCTTGCGTGATTTCCTCCTCCTTGGTACTTAGGCTGGTCATAGTGGGAAGTAACTTAGACTAGTAACATGCATATTACTAGTCTATATTACTACCTTTATAGTGCATAGTATCATATAGTAGTATCATAGATGGTCTCATTTATTGCCATGCATGATACATAGTAGCATCACATTTATTATGTTACGGTTTCTATAACCATCTCTCTCTTCTTTAATTACCTGCCACATAAGCACGTTGGCGAGTCCCAAGTACATGTTACTATTTATGTTACCCCACTATGGCCAGCCTTAAACAAGCCACAGCAGAGGCCACCGGGCACCGGCATTTCCCTGCCTCGCCCCTTGGACTCCACCTGAACCAGTATGGCCGCCATCAACTCAAGCTCGCCGTGGACAGATCCTGCAACCGTGTGTTGTTCGCCGACGCCGGCTCCGACTTTGTCGACGTACTCCTCTCCTTCCTCACTCTGCCGCTCTCCGCCCTCCAGTGCTGCGCCTCAGGAGCGCCATCGCCGGGTTGCCTCTCCAACCTCTGCGACAGCGTCGAGCGTAACAGTAGGAAGCTGAAGGTTGAGGCCTGCCATGGCATGCTTCTCACGCCTGCTCACACCGATGAGTTCCGGTATGTATATGTACCCTATGCCCTCTCGGCCATCCGTTTTTTGCAGTGAGAAGGACTAATTAATTCTGTTTTTCCTGATCTATTGCCAGGTGGTGCAAGTCCACTCACATCCCTCCCGGAGGGGCCAGGCTCGGCTCGTCATCTCACAGTTCCTGCAAGTGTTGGCTAATCATGGCTAGAGTTTTGCATGTCTTCGAGCAAGTGGGCAGGATAGGCACGAGTACAGACTTTGTAGATGACAAACAACGGTTTGTGATCAGTGATGACATGAGAATCAAGCCAGCATCCACCAGCAGCATGCAGTCCCTGCCGCAGGCGTTTGGTTCTGATGGGACCGTCCATAACTTTGAGGTGGTCGAACAGTTGGTTGGGTGGGAGCAGGTAATAATTTTTTTTTAGTATGTAGTATATGTGACGTCGCATCAATATGAGATTGTTAGTACTCCCTCCGTTTAGGTGTGTAAGTCATCTTACGAAAACCAAATAATCCCAAAACACTTAGGCGCGGTGCATTAAATTCTACCTCGTTTCTTGTTTCTTTACATATCAACCAATAAGAGATGTGGAGTGTGCATGCTTTTAATGACTTGAGACTACCAAACACGGCATGCAGTGGTTAGTTCATTGCATGCAATGCTATTAATTAGCAAATGAACATTAAGTTCTCTTGTTTTCTCCTCCTCCTTGGTCACGGTGCACAACCTAAGAAGACTTACTCACCTAGACGGAGGGAGTAGAGAAAACCGGAATCATTTTTCAGTACTAATGTCTAGTTCTGGACTCGTTTGTGATTCAGGTTTTGTCCATGCTGAAGGCCTCTCCTTCATCAAATACAGTACTCACTGATGCATTTCTTGCAAATGGAACCGATGATATGGCTGCCCGTGCTACCGTGAAAGTGAAGCCGAGTATCAATCACAAAATTCTACCGTCCGATCAGGATGCTGCAGGTCTCTTTTCACAAGAAAGTAAGATCAAGGTCTTCTTCGACACCCGTGAGAAGAAGGTCATGTATGCGGAATGCAACCATGAGTTCATCGACCTGCTCCTTGGATTCTTGACTTACCCTATCAGCTGTGTGATCAAAACCACGGGGCCTGGCGCTTGCCATCTTGGAAGGTGGTCCGACAATCTCTATGGAAGCGTCACCGATCTCCTCAATGCTAAGTGCTTCACGAGATGCCTCGCCCCTATGATGTTACTGGATCCAAGCGCTATGCCGTTTATCGCTTTGAGCAACATGACGTGCCATGCGGCCCTTAACTGCGGCTGCCCCAAGGATGATATATTACCGTACTGCTTCCGTCGTGAGCTTGTTGAGAGCGGGAGGTATGTAGTGGATGATGATCTACTTGTACATCAGGGCTCTGCCATGTCTGTGATGAAGCATTGGTGTGGGAGAAACAAGGTTATGGTACTGGAAATGGACATTACCATCGGGAAGCCGGAGGTAATCAAGATTAAACTATTGCAGAACGTACGGACGTACCTACCAACTGGGTAATTCGGTTTGCTGGCATTTTTGTAATTGATCTTTGTTATATATGTTGCAGGCCCTTGCGCTGCTGAGAGCGATGCTTACCTCGAAGGCGGTGCTCACCGCACAAAGTTCCTTTGTAGCTCGTCCTACATAGAACCTCTTATCTTCAGCCCTTCAACATTGCTTTGAGATCCGTACTCTTCAACTAACTTGCAACAAGCAGATTTCTCTTTTTTGTTTCTCTTAAATGAAAGAACATATGGACTTCAAACTTTTCAGATCAAACAAACTTTACAACTTCAATGTGTGAAAAAACTTTCAGATTTTTTGGACCAACATAAATATACAAAATGTGAATTTTTTGATTAAAAAAATAAATTTTAGCATTTTAAATGCATGAAAAAATCTGAAAGTTTTTTCCCACGTAGTAATTAGAATGTTTTGTTGTCCTGGAAAGTGTGAAGTTTATACGTTGTTTCGTTTGAGAGAAACAAAAATGACAAATGTGCCTGCACGGATCTTGATGCCAAAATGGATGGCTAAGATAAGGAGTACCGTGTAGCTCCAGCTACACAAAACCACACTCGTGCTCACCGACGTATTCATCGACAGGCTGGAGGAACATTTCTCCCAGAAGAAGATACAGATATTCGCTAAGACCGCCAAGGGTAAGACCATAACCGTGGAGGTTGCGAGAGCCGACACCATTGCCACTGTCAAGAGCAGGATCAAGGATAAGGTATCCATTCCAGCAGGATGTCGTCATGAGTTGGTCTACGGTAGCAGATATCTGAAAGAGTCGTGCACCGTTGCCGAATGCAACCTCGTCAGAGAATGTACCGTCACCTGCGAATTCTACAAGAAGTGATAGATTATATAGCCGGTCGCGACGAAGTCTGCTGGTTGTGCAATCGTTTTGTTGTTTTGGTTCTTTTTGGGGTTGGAAGAGGCATACTTCTCCTTGAAACTGGTGTTTTTAGGGGCTGGAAAACTGGTTGTTTTTAGTGCGTGGTCATGCGTTCATTTTGTTGCTGTTCAGTAGAGGAGTGCATTTCTGGTGAGTGCATTTCTGGTGAGTGCCCTCCTGTAATGGCCTTCGTCGGCCAGTGCGCTTGCAAAGGTCACAGCTAGCTGTGAGGGAAAGTCCAACACACTCATGCAAACGGACGCTGATTTTGTTTGCTATTTGTCCGTTTGGTTCGGCCGTAGGGAAGGCGGCCATCCTTGTCCGCGCCAATCTAAGCATTGCGCCCAACCAGCTGATCCATTTCATTCGTCTCACCGGCTTTTTTCAATAAATATATTTTCATCATCAAACATAGCTAGTAGATTGCAGTATGAAGCTAGAATTCATGCTGGCATACAAATTAATCGCATCTCGGACATAGTTCATGCATCTCGAAACCATGTAAATAGAAATCATTTTCATGTCACCATTTTTTTCCGCAACATGGCAATTTACTTTAAGGGCCTTTGTAAATTATACTTTACCTTACGGATGACGACAAATGTACCTTACATTTGCCATGTGACCTTGGCAAATTTACTTTATGGACCATGCAATTTATTTTGCAACATGGCAAACTTAATCATCTTAACCATGGAAAGTTTACTTCTTGAACCATTGCAATTATTGTATTTTTGAATCACCCCAATTTTATTGAACAATGAATGGGAAATTATATATTTAGACATATCAAATTTATTTTTGGTACCATGGCAAATTCATTTTTTGCACCATGGTCAATTTGTTTTGGAACATAGCACATTTGTTGAAGCAAACCATTCTAAAGTTTTTCCATCTACACCATGTCAATTTGATTTTTGAACATCCCTTGGCAAATTTTGTTTTCATGAGACTGTTTTATGTTTTTTGTTTTCATGAACCTATTTTTTATTAAAATTTCCCTTGAATTTATGCATTATGGTAGAAGAAAACTTCTAATATTGCCATCTATAAAAAAATATTTTTATTAATTTTTTAAGCAAAAACATGCCATTTGACAATAAATTTTTCCAAAACTTTCCATGTCTTATAAATTAAAAATGAGAATTTTGGCATCTAAAAAAACTTTTTTGCCATGTTCCCATTATGAAAATGGTAAATTTTGCTATGTGACATGTTCAAAAATTCATAAAATTTTACCAATTCCATATATCATCCCGTTGTGTTAGTTGTTTATATGTTTTGGCACTTGATGAATTTTGGCCAGTTTCATGTAATATAGCATGAAAATTTTTATAATTCACGCTTCCTTGTATTTTTTTCTATATCACATTTTTTCATTTGTTTTCTACAAAAGTAGTCAGCTCGGCCTAGTCCGCTCTCCTGCATGCTGGTGGGCCAACTAGCGGACACACTTGAATTCCACTGCGACAGAAAAAGGATAACGTTTTGGGGCCAAATCCTAGGAAAATCCTATTTGCCGCTTGCTGCGTCAAACTGCCGGACCTTCGAACAGGCGAGCGACCGAGCAGCGACGCAATGGGCCAGCCTGTTTAACCGTTTCAACGCCCTGGGAACCTTCTAGACGTTCCCAGCTGGTTTTTTCTGGTTTTGCGAAACTTCTAGAAGGTTCCTTGAATCGTTTTTTTCTTTATTCTGTATTTACTTTTCTCTTTTTTCTATTCTTTTCTCTTATTTTCCTTTTTCTTTTTTTTCATTTGTTTCTTTTATTTTTTTTATTAAATTAAAAATTGTGCACAATTCAAAACAAAAATCATGGTTTCATAGTTTGTGCATAATTCAAAAAAAATTCATGATTTTAAAATTTGTTCAGAATTCCAAAAATGTTCCTAATTTTATAATTTTTTTCACGAATTTGAAATTTGTTGATGTTTCAAATATTGTTCACAATTTGAAAAATGTTCACGCTTTTATAATTTTACTCACGAATTTGAAATTTATCCATGTCTCAAAATATGTTCACAGTTCGAAAAATATTCACAATTTTACAATTTGTTCATGAATTTGAAATTTGTTCATGTTTCAAAATTTGTTCACAATTCAATAAATGTTCGTGGTTTCAAAATTTGTTCACAATTTGAAAAATGTGCGGTTTCAAAATTTATTCACATTTCAAAAAATGTTCACGGTTTCACAATTTTTTTTACCTTTACAAATTTTGTTCTAGAATTACAAAAATGTTCACAATCAAAACATTGTTTATGATTTTCAAAAATGTGGCAGTTTTTGAAAAAATTGTTCACGGTATTCAAAAGTAGTTGCGTTTTACAAAACATTCACGATTTTCTTTTTTCTTTTCTTTTCTCTTATTTTCCTTTTTCTGTTTTTCCATTTGTTTCTTTTTCATTTTTTGTTAATTTAAAATTTGTGCACAATTCAAAACAAAATCAGGGTTTCAAAGTTTGTGCATAATTCAAAAAAGAAATCACGGTTTCAAAATTTGTTCAGAATTCGAAAAATATTCACAATTTTTTAATTTTTCTCACGAATTTGAAATTTGTTAATGTTTCAAAATTTGTTCACTATTCGAAAAATGTTCGCAATTTCAAAATTTGTTCACAGATTCACAAAGTTCACGGTTTTATAATTTTATTCACGAATTTGAAATTA
The DNA here is from genome assembly GCF_018294505.1 of Triticum aestivum. Lineage (NCBI taxonomy): Eukaryota > Viridiplantae > Streptophyta > Magnoliopsida > Poales > Poaceae > Triticum > Triticum aestivum. Next base: position 641,553,672 of record NC_057804.1, on the reverse strand, counting down.
TTCTTGTCTTAAAATATGTTCACAGTTAAGAAAATATTCACAATTTTACAATTCTTTCATGAATTTGAAATTTGTTCATGTTTCAAAATTTATTCACAATTTAATAAATGTTCGTGGTTTCAAAATTTGTTCACAATTCAAAAAATGTGCGGTTTCAAAATTTATTCACATTTCAAAAAATGTTCACGTTTTCATAAATTTTCTCACCTTTACTAATTTTGTTCTGGAATTAAAAAAAAGTTCCCATATCAAAACATTGTTTATGATTTTAGAAAATGTGGCAGTTTTTGAAAAAAATTACTCATGGTATTTAAATCTAGTTGTGTTTTACAAAACATTCAGGTTTTTTTTTTGAAAATGCATTTGAAATTTCGAAAAAAAAAACGGATTTGCGCTCGGTAGTTTGTTCTTAAAGGTTTGTGTTGTATACTGAGCATTAAAGCCTTCTAGCTCCACTGATAGTAGCGCATTGACGCTAGGATGAGATTCTCGATTCGATCCGTGCTCGGCGATTTTATTTTTGTGCTACAGTAGACCCCCTGTGCGTGCGAGCGACAACCTACCATAGAGAGCAGCAAGTAGGAGCTCCCCCAAATCTTATTCCGTGCTTAAGGTGCCGAAATAAGCCATCTCGACCACGTGCTGTTTCACCCGTTGTCAAGTGGGTCGGCCCAATAAAAGCGCTCATTTGATCGGGGTTGCACCTAGGGATATAAACTTTCCTCATAAGAAAACTAGGGATATAAACAGATAGGATCGGACCGATAACGACTTTCTCATATCATTTACCATATTTTTACATCGGATTCAGAGCGGAACGGATAATCGAATGTGGATTTAAATGCGGATTTTATCAGACCACGTATTCAGACCGGAAACGAACAAAATAAATCGGACCATACATGTTTGTGCAGGTATTCAATGACTTGTGGATCGTCTTCTACTGGATTAATACCTTGGTTCTCAAAACCGAGGGAAATACTTACGCTACTTTACTGCATCACCATTTCTTCTTTAAGGAAAAACCCAACGCAAGCTCAAGAGGTAGCATGATCTAATTGGGCGTTTGGGCTTGTCGAATGGGCTAAATTAATCGGATAATCATATTTAATAATCTCAGATAATCCACAAAAATACTAGATAATCTACAACGGATGTATAGACTAGACAATCCACAACTGATGTATATTAACAATACCATATCCGTCGGATGTCCAATGGACCAAAATCTGTATCAGCATCCATATCTGGTGGATTTGTGGAAGTACATACCATATCCTCAAAGTGGATGCGGATGCAGATTCGAAGCAGATATTATCCGTACCATTTACATCCCTAGTCGCACCCCTGGCATGTCGTAATTCTCACCCCTCTTCTGTGAAACTTCCAGAAGCTTCTTGGCCTAGTTTTGGAAGCTTCCAGTCCAGGTTTTTCTCTTTTCCCGCTAGATTTTTTTCTCATCGATTTTTTGTTTGTTTTGCGTCCGGTTTTCTATTTGTTTTTTCTGTTTCTTTCTTCCTATTTATTTTTTCATTTTTGATCTCTTCTCTATTTTTTTTGTTTTAAAATTGCATTAACTTTTTCTCTTCAAAACGTGATTTTCTTAAAAATTGCAAACAATATGTTTCTAATTGTGAACTTTTTAAAATTCATGAATTTTTTCCAAATTCGTGAACATTTTTTAAAAATCACAAAATGAAAGTGCGTTATATAGATTAGAGGGGGGTGAAAAGGCGATTTTTACAAATTCGTCACTGAGGAATTTCTAGGTGACGAAATTTCACTACTAGGGAAAAGCTTATAGGCAGACGCTTACTAGTAGCGCGGGTTTATAACCCTCGCTACTGGTACTTACTAGTAGCGCGTGTTTTTACCCCTCGCTACTGCTAAGTTGATAGTAGTAGCGCGGGTTTTTAACCCTCGCTACTACTAAGCGGTCTCTACCGTGCCCTCTCGGGATATGCCATAGTAGTAGCGAGTGGTATAAACCCGCGCTTCTAGTAAGTTGATAGTAGTAGCGCGGGTTTATACCCCTCGCTACTACTAAGTACGAGGTAGATGAAGTCCCCATATCCTTGGCTGAATCCCTCCTCTCTCCCTCACTTCATAGGCTCTCCGGTGGTGAGGTGCTCCTGCCCAAGCACATCTCCTCCTCCATGGAGCCACATGAGTCCGCCTCCTCGCATCGCCGACGTCGAGGAGCTCGCCCGTCTTCCCCTTCACCTCCATGCGACCACGACGGAGCACCTCACCACCGGTACCTGCCCCGACGCGCCCTCCATCTCCTTCCTTTCTCCCTTGTTTCTCTTTTTTCCTCTCCATCTCCCTTTGACTTTACTCACCTCCCATGCCCATGCTTGCGCAGGTCGTTGACATGGCCAACCAGGAGCTCTCCGCCTTGGCCGCTAAGAGGATCCTCACACCGTCAACTTGCTCTACACTAGATCTGGTCCCTCTCCAACAGTCATCACCGGATCTGGTATGCCGCTACCCGTCCGCACCTCCGGCAACCCCTGGCGTTGCTGGATCGAACATTTGACACCATTGACAGCATGCACGGGGTCGAGATTTTTTTGTTGAAATTAATAGTAGTAGCGCGGGCCACAGACACACGCTACTACTAACACACGTACTAGTAGTGCAGGATGCACCACACTACTACTACCAATTAGCTGCGTCGTATCAGTGGTGCGGGCACCCGCGCTACTAATACCCCAAAAACCCGCGCTGTTGCTAGGATTTTCCCTAGCAGTGTTCCTAAGTAATGACACACTAGCAGCGGAATAAGTACCCATGCATAAGCATAACAGAGCAGTATCATAGTCATCATGATGAAATAAAAACAAACATAGAGTATAAAAAACGTGATAACAGGATAAGCAGACTAAAGACTATGGACTGAAGAAATAGGATTGAGGAAATAGAGAAAGTCTTTAGTCAAAATCTTCAGACAATAATGATTAGGTTCATAAACACATGAAAGAGGAAATGAAAGGGTTGAGGAAATAGAACCAGTTGTCTTGGTGAAGATAATGATTTGGTAGACCAGTTCTAACTGCTGTGACAGTTGTACGTCTGGTTGGAGCGGCTGAGTATTTAAACTCGAGGACACACAGTCCCGGACACACAGTCCCGGACACACAGTCCTCACTGTATTCTCCTTGAGCTAAAGTCACACAGACCTCGCCCAACACTCGTGGTAAGTCTTCACAGGTGACTTCCAAACCTTCACAGACTTGGTCACTTGGCGATCCACAATTCCTCTTGGATGCTCAGACCATGATGCCTAACCGTTTGGAAGATACACAGTCCTCAAAGGTAATAAGTGTCGGTTCCACACAGGTACAATCTCTTCAGATTGTGCCAAATTCATGGCACCCCTGAAAAACCTGCGAATCACACTCATAGAGAATGCTGGGTCTTCAAGCAGGCCGGCAAGTTAAACGCCGAACACAAGGAAAGGGAAACACCAAGTGAAGACGAGGATGAGCCTCGCTAGCCGAACACTGGGGGACAGAAAAAATTCCTACCAGAAGTCAAAACAGTAAACATGATGTACGCGTCTCACATACCAAAGAGAAGGCACAAACGCGCGCTCAGAGACGTATACACTGTAGATCCCGTTGCCCCCAAATTCAACCCCTGGTCGGCCTGCCCGATCACCTTTGATCACAGGGACCACTCGACTAGTATCCGCCACGGAGGGTCGGCTGCCTTGGTGCTCAACCCAATAATCGATGGATACCATCTCACTCGAGTCCTCATGGACGGCGGCAGTAGTCTTAATCTGATATATCAGGACAACGTCCGCAAGATGGGGATAGACCCATCCAGAATCAGCCAAAGTAACACCACCTTTAAAGGAGTGATACCAGGCGTTAAGGCCCGCTATAGGGGCTCCCTCGTATTAGAGGTGACATTCGGTTCTCCCGACAACTTCAGAAGCGAAGAATTACTCTTTGACATTGCTCCCTTCAAAAGTGGTTATCATGCATTACTCGGAAGAACGGCCTTCGCTCGCTTCAACGCAGTACCGAACTACGCCTACCTTCAACTCAAGATGTCCGGTCCACGTGGCGTCATCACTATTAGCGGAAACACAGAGCATTCCTTATGTGTGGAAGAGTATGCGGCGGCTCTTGTAGCTGGACACTAAGCGGCCTCTGTCACCAGAACGCATGATCGGTCGTTAAGACCACGAACACGGCTAAACGAGTCCGTTGCACCACCATCGGTAACAGCCCAGATAAACCTGAGCTAGGTGCTATGCATATACCCCCATAGATGGTACCAGGGGCTGCAAACATGTAATAAGGCCCACAATTCGGCTTGACCTTATTAATATGCCAATATCTCACATTTCTAACATTCGTTGAGAATAAACAACTTTTCGCACGCTTACGCCATACTCTTTTACATGAGTTTCTCATTTTTACAGACACTATTCGTGCGACATCCTTCCAGGATACGGCACAACGGAGACAAAGGCGCAGACGTGCAGGAGGGCCCCACTCAAAGGTTTCTCTTTAGATTAAGCCCATGTGTAAACCTTCTTTACTATCTCTTGTTGCTTGACATCCCATGGGTATTCAATACACCCACAGGTGATACTGGCGTTATAGGCATTTCGCCACGACAGATCAATGCACGTACCTGGAAATACAGGGTTCATAATCGAGGGCGTTGCTCAGCCGAGTATATGTTATAAAGTCCGAATACCTTCGGGAGTGTTCGGCGTCGCGAGTTTGGCCTTATATGCATCAACTCTGAATCATGTCTTTGGTCAAATGTTGGGTTTGCCCGGCTCCTGGGTTTGCTGCCTTACGTTCTGTTCTATCGACTAAGGCGGCCAAAGGAGAACTACTGCGATTGTGCCCTGGTTATTTCGGATGAGCACCTTAGTAGAGAAAGCCGAAAACTGACTGTCATGATACAGCGAGAGACTGGTCAACCACTCGAGGACTCATCGGAATCTATAGAATTCCTCCGCATTAACGAAGGACCGTTTCCCGGTCATGTACATATGCGCCCCTATCCGGATACACGCGGAGGTACTAGGGGCTACATAGTAGCCCCACCGTAAAACTCCTATGGCTAACTGAAAGTGTTACAGTTATATAGTCCGGTTGCCTAGTTCGACGTGCGATCACCTCCTTAATGGACCAAGACGTTGGATCAAGCATGATTACACACATTTTCTCGAACACCCCCGCATTATATGCGTGGGGGCTGAAGCCAACGGCTGCTAACTTTCAGGTTATATACATACATAAACGACCGCACAGGAGGCACTATAATACTTCCAGGCGAAAGTATAAACAAAGCCTTTACAATTTAAACATAATTGTTTTTACAATTAAATGACTTGTCACTCGATAATGACACTCTTCGAGCACTGAGCCTCTATTATACGGGCACCTTCTATGACCTGCTCAAAATAGTGCTCAGCTAGGTCCTGGCTTCCTGCCGGACTCTAGGTTGCAATGCTGGTAGCCTCCATATCCGTCCAGTATGTTTTAACACGGGGAAGAGCCATCCGCGCATCCTCTATGCATGCCAACTTCTTCATGGCATCGATTCGCGATACGACGCCAAGGAATTGTTGCACTAAACCAAAATAATAGCCCGGCATTGGCCCCTTCGGCCATAGATGGTCTATTACAGACCCCATTGCAAGACCGGACAATCTATGGAGTTCGGCCATAGCGGCCATCCTCTCACTTAACGGCAGCGGGAGCGTCGGAGCATGGAATTGCGACCAGAACAACCTTTCTATGTCATTATATTTTTGATCCTTGAAGAACTTGGTCGCATCAGTCGCACTTTTTGCCAGATCTGCATATGTGTCTGCAGCGCTCAAAAGCTGATCCAGAGGAGCGTACTTGGGGTCTCCAAACTTCATCCGCAGCAAATAGGGGCTTCCCGCCGCGATGTCTCCGGCCTGTCGAAGCTCCTCCCGTGCAGCTCTAATTTCAGAGTGCGTCTCCTTGGCCGCATCCAGGGCCTTCTTCAGGTCAGCCGACTTTGCCTGATTCTCCTTCTCGAGAAGCTCATACCGGCCGGCGGCGTCCCTCAGCTCCACATCCATCTCGACTATTTTTTCTTCGCTTCGGCGATGAGCAGCCTGTTTGGCTCTCAAATCTTCGGCCGCCTTTAGGGCAGCCGCATTGCTAGCCCGGGCTTGTTCCTTGGCTAGGGCAAGTTCCGCCCTCAGGGCCTCAAGGGCAGCAGCTCCGCTTCCAGCCAAATCATACCATATTAAGATTACACTCCTCTTAATATTTCCTAAACAAATGAGGAGAAAAGAGCACATACTCTATGACTCGTCAAGCCGCTTGTTTAAAAGCGTGATGTCGGCGTCCACCACATCAATCTGTCGCCTCAGCTCGGTGAATTCAGCGGACCGGTCTACCGCCGGACCCTTAGCAACCTGTGCACCAATGCAGTGCGATCATTACCTGGGAGTGATCCTCCGTTTGCCGCCTAGGGCTCGCAACCGGAGTCTTAGTGGCTACTATCTATATGGAGCACACCTATCACGTGTGGTACAACCAAAAAATTACGTGTTTCGTGGCGTACCTCAAAGCCTTTGAGCAGGCTCATAAACGCCTCATTCAACCCGCTTGTGGCGGATGAAATCTTCTCCAACACCGTACCCATTAACGTACGGTGATCCTCCGAGAGAGCAGCTTGCTCCAGGAGGCCCGTCAGTCTGTTCGGCCGGGCGCCAGAGTGTCCCGGACCCTTCTCACTACCCTCCATGGGAGCCGAACACGCCGGGCTCGGGGTGGCCGAAGTGTTAGCTTCTGGTCTCGGCGAATCTGGACTCCTCCGTGACGACACCTCTGGGTCGCCCGCCCCATGGGGTGGAGAGGCAGGTGGGGTTTCACTCTCCATCCTCTCCGGAAGAAGAACCCCCGAAGACGAACTCTATTTAGACGAGCTACTAGCCGGACTGCAAAAGATAGATCATGGTCATTGTTCTTAGAGGAAAAAGCAATAGCTTTTTATTTACGATGAACTTACAGCTCGGTGGAGGGCTGGCCCGTTTGCGGGCATGGTGCGGTGAGGACGCCCTTCAGGGCAGGGCCCCCTGGTGAAGCGTTCTTCCCTTGTTTAGACACCTCCATTTCCAAGTCTTCGGAGGCAGCCCTTTTCCTCCCGCGGGGGGAGGAAACCTTAGATTCACCTCCCCGATTATCCTCCTTCGTGGAGGTAGTAATCCCCCCGGTTTGGATGTGCAATGTGTGAAGCTCGGCTTCTCTATTCTTCCCTTCCCCTTTCCCCGAGGGCACTTGACTTAGCGCGCGTCTAAGCATCCTGGCTATCGCAAGACTAGGCGAGCCTTCGGGAAGTGGGGTCGGACACCTGATCCTCTCCGCCTTGCTGAGCCAAACCTGGTCGCGGACAAGTTTTCAGAATAATGTTGTGATAAATATAAATGAAGTGTTCGGTTACAAGGTTACTTACTTGGGTATCTGGGCGGTTGCAGCTCAGGCCCGCATCCTCGGTGGTGTCCGAACACTTTACTCGTGGTCCGAAGAATAACTTATACATCCCTTCGAGCGTCATGCCGAAGAAGTGCTGAATGGTTCGCGGACCTTTTGGATTGAACTCCCACATCCGGAGAGGTCGACGTTTGCACGGCAGGCCCCGTCGAACTAGCATTACCTGAATGATTCTGACAAGACTGATATCCCTCTCAAAAAGCTCTCGAATGTGGCTCTGCAATGTTAGTACGTCATTTGCAGGCCCCCAGTACAGTCCCACGTTGGCCCACGATGCCAGTTGAGGCGGAGGGCCCGAGCGGAAGGCGGGGGCAGCCGCCCACTTTGTGCCTCGGGGAGCTGTGACGTAGAACCACCTCCGTTGCCACAGACCGGACACCTCCGGGAAGGAACCCTCTGGCCATGGGACATCGGCATTTCTGCTTATTGCAGCGCCTCCGCACTCCACGTGTCGCCCCTCGATCACCTTCAGCTTCACATTGAAGGTCTTGAGCCATAAGCCGAAGTTTGGGGTGATGTGGAGGAAGGCTTCACACACGACGATGAACGACGAGATGTGAAGGATGGAATCCAGAGCTAGATCGTGAAAATCTAGCCCATAATAGAACATGATCCCTCTCACAAAGGGATCTAGGGTAAAACCTAAGCCTCAGAGGAAGTGACAAACGAATCCGACACTCTCGTTGGGTTCGGGAGTAGGGATGACTTGCCCTGGAGAAGGAAGCATGTGCTTGACGTCGGCGGTCAGATATCTGGCCTCCCTGAGCTTCGCAATGTCCTCCTCTATGACGGAGGAGACCATCCACCGGCCTTGAAGGTTGGATCCGGACATGATTGAAGATCCGAAGTGCCTAGGCTTAAGCTTCGGGTGCTGGAACTCGAGGTGCGGAAAGGTGGAAGCATGGTAAGAAAGGGATAGGCCTCGACCCCTCTATAAAGGGGGGGGGGTATCAAGCATCCTCAGCGTAACCGTTTGGGACTTGCCTAAAAACACGGAGTCATGCCAACAGGTGTAGTTGGGTTACCCTCACCCGTATTGATGAGAATCCCACGATAAGGGGGACACGATCTCTGCTTCGACAAGGCGTGCCAATAAAACCGCCTTGCACTGCGTGTCGTGGCAGGCTGAGGAAAAAGGGTTCGTATTAAACCAGGCCGCGCTGTAAGGATATGCTGGAAAAAATTGTCAGCCGATTGGATTTGTAAAGTATCGTGCTCTCTACGGTGGTGTGTGGAAATTATTTTGCAGATCCGGACATGATTGAAGTGTTCGAAATTTACCTTGGAGTATTCGGAGATGGAACCCGCCTTGCAATGTCGAAGACAATCTGCGCGCCGGACTCATCGTCACTGAAGCCTGGTTCAGGGGCTACTAAGAGAATCCTGGATTAGGGGGTATCCGGACAGCCGGACTATATACTTTGGTCGGACTGTTGGACTATGAAGATACAAGATTGAAGACTTCGTCCTGTGTCCGGATGGGACTCTCCTTTGCATGGAAGGCAAGCTTGGCGATTCGGATGTTAGATCTCCTTCTCTGTAACCGACTCTGTGTAACCCTAGCCCCCTCCGGTGTCTATATAAACCGGAGGGTTTTAGTCCGTAGGACAAGAACAATCAGAATCATAGGCTAGCCTTTAGGGTTTAGCCTCTACGATCTCGTGGTAGATCAACTCTTGTAATACTCATATCATCAAGATCAATCAAGCAGGAAGTAGGTTATTACCTCCATCGAGAGGGCCCAAACATGGGTAAACATCGTGTCCCCAGTCTCCTGTTACCAATAGCCTTAGACGCACAGTTCGGGACCCCGTACCCGAGATCCGCCGGTTTTGACACCGACACCACCAAAGAAGGAACTTTGACTTTCCTGAATTTCTTCGACGGTGGCTGAGACCAGTCAAAGTCCTGCTTGAAGCCCATCTGATCAAGATCTTCTTCACCGTAGAGATGAGACAGAACAGCCCAGGTGCGATCAAATACTTCATGGGGGTATTAATGGTTCTTCTTCACTGAATTGTCTGTAGCAGTCATGTTATGAAGAATTGAACCAAACTGACGCTTGATCCATTTGTGGTTGTGATTGACCTTCTGATGATGACTGAGGAGAAGCTCATGATCAATCATCACCCTTGGAGTTGTGCCTTGAGGATTTTGCTTTGAAGCATTGGCGGCAGAGTCATGAGTGGCAGAGTAATCATTGGTGGAGTAGGATGCAGCTTCGCGGAACTGTCCATCCAATGGACGAATGCCTTCATCAATAATAGTGGCCTTTCCCTTCTCATCAGCTGAGAAAATAGTCCACTTGAGGACTTCAATGGGGGGCAAGTAGCTGCCATGAATAAGTGTATCAGCCTTGTAGTTGATCGAAGACCTTGATCTAATGAGTTCCATGATCCAGGGAGCGTAAGTGAAACGATCGATATAGTTGACTAGAGGGGGGGTGAATAGGCAACTAACAATTTTTTAGCTTTTCTTTACCAAATTTAACTTTGCATCAAAGTAGGTTGTCTAGATATGCAACTAGGTGAGCAACCTATATGATGCAACAACAATAAGCACACAAGCAAGCAACGATAGAACACAATATAGCTTGCACAAGTAAAGGTGAGAGATAACCAAAGGTGGAACCGATGAAGACGAGGATGTGTTACCGAAGTTCCTTCCCTTTGAGGGGAAGTACGTCTCCGTTGGAGCAGTGTGGACGCACAATGCTCCCCAATAAGCCACTAGGGCCACCGTATTCTCCTCACGCCCTCACACAATGCGAGGTGGCATGATTCCACTATTGGTGCCCTTGGAGGCGGCGACCGAACCTTTACAAAAAAGGTTGGGGCAATCTCCACAACTTAATTGGAGGCTCCCAGCGACACCACGAAGCTTCACCACAATGGACTATGGCTCCGAGGTGACCTCAACTATCTAGGGCGCTCAAACACCCAAGAGTAACAAGATCCATGAGGGATTAGTGGGGGGAATCAAATTTCCCTTGGTAGAAGTGTAGCTCGGTGGCCTTCTCAACCAATCGCTAGAGAATCAACAAGTTTGATTGGCTAGGGAGAGAGATCGGGTGAAAATGGAGCTTGGAGCAACAATGGAGCTTAGAGATGGAAGAGGTGGTCAGCTAGAGGAAGAAGACACCCCTTATATAGTCACGGGACAATTCCAACCGTTACCCACCTACTCAGCCCGTGATCCATGATACTACCGCACTCCGGGAGCGGTACTACCACACGGGCCTGCGGTACTACCGCAGAGGGTTGTGGTACTACCGTGGGCACGGCAGGGCCTGGACCCGTTCTGATGAGGACCGACAGGGCATGGTAGAACCGCTGGCGCGGTACTACCGCGACACCATGCGGTACTTCCGCAAGGCAGGCATGGTCCAAGCACTGTAGGCACGGATATAAAAAATGCATGGTGACTACCTCCACTGAGAATATATCTATGCAAAATTCCGACATGGTACTACCACAAACCATGTGCGGCACTACCGTGGAGGGCGCGGATGTAAAAAATTACATCTGCCCCTACTTCCGCTTCATGCCGCTGTGCCTGGCCAGGCAACACGGTACTACCGCGCCGGAGCACGGTACTACCGCGTGGGGGGCGGGTGTAAAAAATTACATCCGCCCCTACTACCGCTTGCGCAGCAGCGCCTGGCCAGAGCTCATGGTACTACCGCTCAGGAGGAGCGGTACTACCATGGACGCCTGCGGTACTACCGTGCCTGGGCCCGGTACTACCACAAGGGCCTGCGGTTGTACCGCTCTAGGGAGCAGTACTACCGCCAGCCTTTGAAGAACAACACTAGGAAGCCTTCATTCTGCAGAGACACGGTGAGACGGAGGAAGCTCCAAAGAGCCAAAGGAAAGAGGGTGCAAACGGAACATGTTTACGTGAGATTCCACCCAAACCTTTCCAGGGCGGACCCCCTCTTAATAGTATGGCTCTCCTACGACTCAAATCCACCGAAAAAAACATAGAGAAACACCGTCTTCAAAAGTCTTCGAGGGGCACCAAATCGTCTTGTGCTCCGACATGATCTATCTGAAAAGCTCAATGCACACGATTAGTCCGCAAAACCATTGTCATCAATCACCAAAACTACTAAGGGATAAATATGCCCTTACAATCCCCCCCTTTTTGGTGGATTGATGACAATACAGGATTTGCACACATGGATAAACAGTGAGGCAACGGCAAACCCACAATCTATAAAATATAGACGGGCACCCCCTAGACGTGTGCACTTTAAAGATGTGCTTTGGATTGCACGACACACATACTAGGATCAACACTCCCCTTATATTTTATAGACAAGGCATCACTTGCAGCAATATAATCAACACTAAGCAAGTATGCAAGATGATGGATATGACTAAGTAACAACGATAAAGGATATGATATAGTGCATATGTATTACACCATATGAAGGATAACTTAGTCTCAACTTAGTCTCACAGTCTCACAAGCACAAACCAAACAAACTAAACCAAAGCAAACGAGGAACAACCGACGGAAAGCAAAGCAACAGAGCTAAAATACACGACACGCAAATCCTACACCCTCTCCCCCTTTGGCATCGAGGCACCAAAAAGGCAGAGAGGACACCTACGACGTAGGTAGTAGCTCAAGCTGAAAACGACTCCTCGTCGGGCTCAGCAGCAGGGATGGGCTCCTCCTTCTCCTCCTCAAACTCAGTCCACATGAATCCCTGCTTGGGCATCCAGTACGCCTCGGGGGTGATGTGCTTCTCGGATCCGCTAGACACCTCCTCGCCAAACTTCCTCAAGATCCTCTTTTCGCGACAGCGACTTTGCTTCTGAGCAACATGAGCACTATACTGTTGGGGAACGTAATAATTTCAAAAAAAAATCCTACACACACGCAAGATCATGGTGATGCATAACAACGAGAGGGGAGAGTGTTGTCCACGTACCCTCGTAGACCGAAAGCGGAAGCGTTAGCACAACGCGGTTGATGTAGTCATATGTCTTCATGATCCAACCGATCAAGTACCGAAGGCACGACACCTCCGAGTTCAGCACACGTTCAACTCGATGACGTCCCTCGAACTCCGATCCAGCTGAGCTTTGAGGGAGAGTTCCGCCAGCACGACGGCGTGGTGACGATGATGATATTCTACCGACGCAGGGCTTCGCCTAAGCACTGCTACGATATTATCGAGGTAGACTATGGTGGAGGGGGGCACCGCACACGGCTAAGAGATCCAAGGGATCAATTGTTGTGTCTATGGGATGCCCCTTGCCTCAGTATATAAATGAGGAGAGGAGGGGAGGGGCCGGCCCTCTCTATGGCGCGCCCCGGGGAGTCCTACTCCCACTGGGAGTAGGATTCCCCCCCTTCCATGTAGTAGGAGTAGGAGTCAAGGAAAGGGAAAAGAGAAGAGAAGGAAGGAGGGGGCGCAGCCCCTCCCCCTAGTCCAATTCGGACCAGGCCTTGGGGCGCGCACAGCCTCCCCTCTTTCTTTCCCCTAAAGCTCAATAAGGCCCATATACTCCCCGCCAAATTCCCGTAACTCTCTAGTACTCCGATAAGTACCCGAATCACTCGGAACATTTCCGATGTCCGAATATAGTCGTCCAATATATCGATCTTTATGTCTCGACCATTTCGAGACTCCTCGTCATGTTATCGATCTCATTCGGGACTCTGAACTACCTTCGGTACATCAAAACACATGAACTCATAATATAACCGTCATCGAACTTTAAGCGTGCGGACCCTACGAGTTTGAGAACTATATAGACATGACCAAGACACGTCTCCGGTCAATAACCAATAGCGGAACCTGGATGCTCATATTGGCTCCCACATATTCTACGAAGATCTTTATCAGTCAAACTGCATAACAACATACGTTGTTCCCTTTGTCATCGGTATGTTACTTGCCCGAGATTCGACCGTTGATATCTCAATACCTAGTTCTCGTTACCGGCAAGTATCTTTACTCGTTCCGTAATACATCATCCCGCAACTAACTCATTAGTTACAATGCTTGCAAGGCTTATGGTGATGTGCATTACCGAGTGGGCCCAGAGATACCCCTCCGACAATCGGAGTGACAAATCCTAATCTTGAAATACGCCAACCCAACAAGTATCTTTGGAGACACCTATATAGAACCTTTATAATCACCCAGTTACGTTGTGACGTTTGGTAGCAAACAAATTGTTCCTCCGGTAAATGGGAGTTGCATAATCTCATAGTCATAGGAACATGTATAAGTCATGAAGAAAGCAATAGCAACATACTAAACGATCAAGTGCTAAGCTAACAGAATGGGTCAAGTCAATCACATCATTCTCTAATGATGTGATCCCGTTAATCAAATGATAACTCATGTCTATGGCTAGGAAACTTAACCATCTTTGATTCAACGAGCTAGTCAAGTAGAGGCATACTAGTGACACTTTGTTTTTCTATGTATTCACACATGTACTAAGTTTCCAGTTAATACAATTCTAGCATGAATAATAAACATTTATCATAAAATAATGAAATAAATAATAACTTTATTATTGCCTCTACATATTTCCTTTAGTCTCCCACTTGCACTAGAGTCAATAATCTAGTTCACATCACCATGTGATTTAACACCAATATCCACATCTGTATGTGGTTAACACCCATAGTTCACATCGTCATGTGACCAACACCCGAAGGGTTTACTAGAGTTAATAATCTAGTTCACATCGCTATGTGATTAACACCCAAAGAGTACTAAGGTATGATCATGTTTTGCTCATGAGAGAAGTTTAGTCAACGGGTCTGTCACATTCAGAGCCGTATGTATTTTGCAAATATTCTATGTCTATAATGCTCTGCACGAAGCTACTCTAGCTAATTTCTCCCACTTTCAATATGTATCCAGATTGAGACTTAGAATCATCTGGATCGGTGCAAAAGCTTGCATCGACGTAACTCTTTACGATGAACTCTTTATCACCTCTATAACCGAGAAATATTTCCTTAGTCCTCACTAAGGATATTCTTGACCGTTGTCCAGTGATCTACTCCTAGTTCAATATTGTACTCCCTTGCCAAACTCAGAGCAAGGTATACAATAGGTCTGGTACACAGCATAGCATACTTTATAGAACCTATAACTGAGGCATAGGGAATGACTTTTCAGTCATTCTTTCTATTTTCTGCCATGGCCGGGTTTTAAGTCTTACTCAACTTTACACCTTGAAACACAGGCAAGAACTCCTTCTTTGACTGTTCCATTTTGAACTACTTCAAAATCTTATCAAGGTATGTACTCATTGAAAAATCTTTATCAAGCGTCTTGATCTATCTCTATAGATCTTGATTCTCAATGTGTAAGCAGCTTCACCGAGGTCTTTCTTTGAAAAACTATTATTCAAGTATCCTTTTATGCTATCCAAAATTTCTATATCATTTCCAATCAACAATATGTCATCTACATATAGTATTAGAAATGATATAGAGCTCCCACTCACTTTCTTGCAAATACAGGCTTCTCCAAAAGTCTGTATAAAAACATATGCTTTGATCACACTATCAAAATGTTTATTCCAACTCCGAGAGGCTTGCACCAGTCCATAAATGGATCGCTGGAGCTTGCACACTTTGTTAGCACTTTTAGGATTGACAAAACCTTCTGGTTGCATCATATACAACTTTTATTTAATAAATCTATTAAGGAATACCATTTTTGACATCCATTTTCCAGATTTCATAAAATGTGGCAATTGCTAACATGATTCAGACAGACTTAAGCATCAATACAAGTGAGAAAATCTCATCGTATTCAACACCTTCAACTTTGTCAAAAACCTTTTTCGACAAGTCTAGCTTTGTAGATAGTAACACTACTATCAGTGTCCATCTTCCTCTTGAAGATCCAATTATTTAACATGGCTTGCAGTCATCAAGCAAGTCAACCAAAGTCCATACTTTGTTCTTATACATGGATCCTATCTCAGATTTTATGGCCTCAAGCCATTTCACGGAATCTGGGCTCATCATCCCATCCTCATAGTTCGTAGGTTCATCATGGTCTAGTAACATGACTTCCAGAATAGGATTACCATACCACTCTGGTGCGGACTGTACTCTAGAAGACATACGAGGTTCTGTAGTAACTTGATCTGAAGTTTCATGATCATCATCATTAGCTTCCTCACTCATTGGTGTAGGAATCACTAGAACTGATTTCTGTGATGAACTACTCTCCAATTCGGGAGAAGGTACAATTACCTCATCAAGTTCTACTTTCGTCCCACTCACTTGTTTTGAGAGAAACTCCTTCTCTAGAAAGGATCCATTCTTAGCAACAAAGATTTTGCCTTCGGATCTGTGATAGAAGGTGTACCCAACAGTTTCCTTTGGGTATTCTATGAAGACGCACTTCTCTGATTTGGGTTCAAGCTTATCAGGTTGAAACTTTTTCACATAGGCATCACAGCCCCAAACTTTAAGAAACGACAACTTTGGTTTCTTGCCAAACCATAGTTCATAAGGCGTCGTTTCAACGGATTTTGATGGTGCCCTATTTAAAGTGAATGCAGCTGTCTCTAATGCATAACCCCAAAATGATAGTGTTAAATCGGTAAGATACATCATAGATTGCACCATATCCAATAAAGTGCGGTTATGGCGTTCGGACACACCATTACGCTGTGGTGTTCCATGTGGCGTGAGCTGTGAAACTATTCCACATTGTTTTTACATGAAGGCCAAACTCGTAACTCAAATATTCTCCTCTACGATGAGATTGTAGAAACTTTATTTTCTTGTTATGATGATTTTCCACTTCACTCTGAAATTCTTTGAACTTTTCAAATGTTTCAGACTTTTGCTTCATTAAGTAGATATACCCATATCTGCTCAAATCATCTGTGAAGGTCAGAAAATAATGATACCCGCCACGAGCATCAACACTCATTGGACCGCATACATCAGTATGTACTATTTCCAATAAGTTATTAGCTCGTTCCATTGTTCCAGAGAACGGAGTTTTAGTCATCTTGCCCATAAGGCACGGTTCGCAAGCATCAAATGATTCATAATCAAGTGATTCCAAAAGTCCATCTTAATGGAGTTTCTTCATGCGCTTTACACCGATATGACCCAAACGGCAGTGCCACAAATAAGTTGCACTATCATTATCAACTTTGCATCTTTTGACATCAATATTATGAATATGTGTATCACTACGATCGAGATCCAACAAACTATTTTCATTGGGTGTATGACCATCGAAGGTTTTATTCATATAAACAGAACAACAATTATTCTCTGACTTTAAATGAATAACCGTATTGCAATAAACATGATCAAATCATATTTATGCTCAACGAAACGCCAAATAACATTTATTTAGGTTTAACACTAATCCCGAAAGTATAGGGAGTGTGCGATGATGATCATATCAATCTTGGAACCACTTCTAACACACATCATCACTTCACCCTCAACTAGCCTCTGTTTATTCTGTAACTCCTGTTCTGAGTTACTAATTTTTAGCAACCGAACAAGTATCAAATACCCAGGGTCTACTATAAACACTAGTAAGGTACACATCAATAACCTGTATATCAAATATACCCTTGTTCATTTTGCCATCCTACTTATCCACCAAATATTCAGGGTATTTCCGCTTCCAGTGAACATTTCCTTTGCAGTAGAAGCACTCAGTTCCAGGCTTTGGTCTAGCTTTGGGCTTCTTCACGGGAGTGACAACTTGCTTGCCATTCTACTTGAAGTTTCCCTTTCTTTCCCTTGGCCCTTTTCTTGAAACTAGTGATCTTGTCAATCATCAACACCTGATGTTCTTTCTTGATTTCTACCTTCGTCGATTTCAGCATCACGAAGAGCTCGGGAATCGTTTTCATCATCCCTTGCATACTATAGTTCATCATGAAGTTCTACTAACTTGGTGATGGTGACTAGAGAACTCATTCAATCACTATCTTATCTGGAAGATTAACTCCCACTTGATTCAAGCGATTGTAGTACCCAGACAATATGAGCACATGCTCACTAGTTGAGCAATTCTCCTCCATCTTTTAGCTATAGAACTTGTTGGAGACTTCATATCTCTCAACTCGGGTATTTGCTTGAAATATTAACTTCAACTCCTGGAACATCTCATATGGTCCATGACGTTCAAAACGTCTTTGAAGTCCCGATTATAAGTCGTTAAGCATGGTGCACTAAACTATCAAGTAGTCATCATATTGAGCTAGCCAAACGTTCATAACGTTTGTATCTGCTCCTGCAATAGGTCTGTCACCTAGCGGTGCATCAAGGACATAATTCTTCTATGCAGC
The DNA here is from genome assembly GCF_018294505.1 of Triticum aestivum. Taxonomy (NCBI): domain Eukaryota; kingdom Viridiplantae; phylum Streptophyta; class Magnoliopsida; order Poales; family Poaceae; genus Triticum; species Triticum aestivum. The sequence continues at coordinate 641,535,839 of NC_057804.1, read as the reverse complement.
AATGAGGATAAACCTCAAATCACGGACCCAGTCCGCATCATTGCTACTATCATCTTTCAACTTAGTTTTCTCTAGGAATACATATAAAACATAGGGAAGCAACAATGTGAGCTATTGATCTACAACATTATTTGCAAAATACTACCAGGACTAAGTTCATGATAAATTAAAGTTCAATTAATCATATTACTTAAGAATTCCCACTTAGATAGACATCTCTCTAATCATCTAAGTGATCACGTGATCCAAATCAACTAAACCATAACCGGTCATCACGTGAAATAGAGTAGTTTTCAATGGTGAACATCACTATGTTGATCATATCTACTATATGATTCACGCTCGACCTTTCGATCTCAGTGTTCCGAGGCCATATCTGCATATGCTAGGCTCGTCAAGTTTAACCAGAGTATTCTACGTGTGCAAAACTGGCTTGCACCCGTTGTAGATGGACGTAGAGCTTATCACACCCGATCATCACTGGTGTCTGGACACGACGAACTTTGGCAACGGTGCATACTCAGGGAGAACACTTTTATCTTGAAATTTAGTGAGAGATCATCTTATAATGCTACCGTCAATCAAAGCAAGATAAGATGCATAAAGGATAAACATCACATGCAATCAATATAAGTGATATGATATGGCCATCATCATCTTGTGCTTGTGATCACCATCTCTGAAGCACCGTCATGATCACCATTGTCACCGGCACGACACCTTGATCTCCATTGTAGCATCATTGTCGTCTCGCCAACTATTGTTTCTATGACTATCGCTACCGCTTAGTGATAAAGTAAAGCAATTACAGGGCAATTGCATTGCATACAATAAAGCGACAACCATATGGCTCCTGCCAGTTGCCGATAACTTGGTTACAAAACATGATCATCTCATACAATAAAATATAGCAGCATGCCTTGACCATATCACATCACAACATGCCCTGCAAAAACAAGTTAGACGTCCTCTACTTTGTAGTTGCAAGTTTTACGTGGCTGCTACGGGCTGAGCAAGAGCCGTTCTTACCTACGCATCAAAACCACAACGATAGTTCGTCAAGTTAGTGTTGTTTTAACCTTCTCAAGGACCGGGCGTAGCCACACTTGGTTCAACTAAAGTTGGAGAAACTAACACCCGCCAGCCGACTGTGTGCAAAGCACGTTGGTAGAACCAGTCTCGCGTAAGCGTACGCGTAATGTCGGTCCGGGCCGCTTCATCCAACAATACCGCCGAACCAAAGTATGACATGCTGGTAAGCAGTATGACTTGTATCGCCCACAACTCACTTGTGTTCTACTCGTGCATATAACATCAACGCATAAACCTGGCTCGGATGCCACTATTGGGGAACGTAGTAATTTAAAAAAAATCCTATGCACACGCAAGATCATGGTGATGCATAGCAATGAGAGGGGAGAGTGTTGTCGACGTACCCTCGTAGACCGAAAGCGAAAGTGTTAGCACAACACGGTTGATGTAGTCGTATGTCTTCACGATCCGACCGATCGAGTACCGAACGCACGGCACCTTCGAGTTCAGCACACGTTCAACTCAATGACATCCCTCGAACTCCGATCCAGCCGAGCTTTGAGGGAGAGTTCTGTCAGCACGACGGCGTTGTCACAATGATGATGTTCTACTGACACAGGGCTTCCCCTAAGCACCGCTACGATATTATCGAGGTAGACTATGGTGGAGGGGGGCACCGCACACGGCTAAGAGATCCAAGGGATCAATTTTTGTGTCTATGGGGTGCCCCTTGCCTCGATATATAAAGGAGGAGAGGAGGGGAGGGGCCGGCCTCTCTATGGCGCGCCCTGGGGAGTCCTACTCCCACCGGGAGTAGGATTCCTCCCCTTCCATGTAGTAGGAGTAGGAGTCAAGGAAAGGGAAAAGAGAAGAGAAGGAAGGAGGGGGCGCATCCCCTCCCCCTAGTCCAATTCGGACCAGGCCTTGGGGGGCGTGCAGCCTCCCCTCTCTCTTTCCGCTAAAGCCCAATAAGGCCCATATACTCCCCGGCGAATTCCCGTAACTCTCCGTTACTCCGATAAATACCCGAATCACTCGGAACCTTTCTGATGTCCGAATATAGTCGTCCAATATATTGATCTTTACGACTCGACCATTTCGAGACTCCTCGTCATGTCCCCGATCTTATCCGGGACTCCGAACTACTTTCGGTACATCAAAACACATAAACTCATAATATAACCGTTGTCGAACTTTAAGCGTGCGGACCCTACGGGTTCGAGAACTATGTAGACATGAACGAGACACGTCTCCGGTCAATAACCAATAGCGGAACCTGGATGCTCATATTGGCTCCCACATATTCTACAAAGATCTTTATCAGTCAAACCGCATAACAACATACATTGTTCCCTTTGTCATCGGTATGTTACTTGCCCGAGATTCGATCGTCGGTATGTCAATACCTAGTTCAATCTCGTTATTGGCAAGTCTCTTTACTCATTCCGTAATACATCATCCCGCAACTAACTCATTAGTTACAATGCTTGCAAGGCTTATAGTGATGTGCATTATTGAGTGGGCCCAGAGATACCCCTCCGATAATACAAATCCTAATCTCGAAATACGCCAACCCAACAAGTACCTTCGAAGACACCTGTAGAGAACCTTTATAATCACCCAGTTACGTTGTGACATTTGGTAGCACACAAAGTGTTCCTCCGGTAAACGGGAGTTGCATAATCTCATAGTCATAGGAACATGTATAAGTCATGAAGAAAGCAATAGCAACATACTAAACGATCAAGTGCTAAGCTAACGGAATGGGTCAAGTCAATCACATCATTCTCTAATGATGTGATCCCGTTAATCAAATGACAACTCATGTCTATGGCTAGGAAAGTTAACCAGCTTTGATTCAACGAGCTAGTCAAGTAGAGGAATACTAGTGACACTTTGTTTGTCTATGTATTCACACATGTACTAAGTTTTTGGTTAATACAATTCTAGCATGAATAATAAACATTTATCATGAAATAAGGAAATAAATAATAACTTTATTATTGCATCTAGGGCATATTTCCTTCATATACTGCCCCTGAGTCTGTATGCAGAACAACTTCTTCATCTTTGACTTCAACTTCTTTGCCCAAGATGGCTCAGAAGATGGAGGGGTGTATCCATCAGAACTGTCCTCATCAGCTTCCAACTTGTCGATCTCATCCTCATCCACATCCACATCCATTGTGGAAGCCACGGCCTCAGCAGTGGTGGTGGTGTTGGCCCATTGGCTCTTGATGCGGAGCTTGATGGGCTCATGACGAATCCAGCCCGGGGCCTCGAACTCATCATCAGGAAGAATCTTCTACCAAGACTTGGAGATCAAGTGAAACAAATAAGGCCCATAGATGGTGACCTTACAGTTGAGCACCGCAAACTGAAGCTCACACCACATGATATGTGAGACATCAAGGGGTTGAGTCTGAGCCCGACGTGCATCCTCACAAATGAGCATCATATCCACCAGATAGGCATGCGCCTGGCCCATTTCACTTATGCGCGGGAAGAGGATGTTGCGGAAGATCTGATGCATGATGTCAAGGAAGGAGTTCAGCACCCACACCTTCTTCTTACTAGCAAGTATCTTCTCAACAAGGAAGGGCTGGAGCTTGTTCTTGTTGGCAGAGTCAGTGTTGGCATGAGGGCGAACTCCAATGGGCATGTCGAGCCCCTCATCAAGAACATGAAGCAGATCCATGAAATCCTTCCACGTAGCAGTCAACTCGTGACCATTGGTGATCCATGTCATGGTCCTTGCTTCATCAGAATGGAAGTGGACCGAAGGAAAGAACTGAGCCACAATGTTTGGGTCAAAGTCCACGTGAAAGGTAAGCATGTGCTCAATGCCAAACTGCTCTACTAGATCCAAAGCTTCTCCAAAATAGTTATGGTGCTTGTCCTGCCTCATGTGATGCATGTCAATCCAGTGAACTTCCACATAAAGGTTCTTCTTGGCCTTGATCACATCCAGCTAGATGAGGTTCTGCTGCTTGGTCCAAAACAGATCATTCCCTCTGAAGTTGGCATGGGGGTTCACGTAGGGGTTGATATTCCTTCGAACAATGAACTTGTCCAGAGGAATCTCATCCATGCCCATGGTGGGCTCCTTCTGCTTGTTGGCGGTGTGCTTGGTTCTGCGTTGGGAGGTATTGGAGCCCTCAGGAGCTTCATCCTGGTTGTGCAGCCTCTTTGACCCTGTGTCACGGCTGGGATTCGAGTGACGAACATGGGAACCAGAGCCACCACCTAGACACAAAACACAAGAATACGCACAAAAAACACAAAGGATTAATGCAAATACCAAGGCCAAAGCCAAAATAAACAAGTAAGCAAGAGATTTGGACTGACAAAGTAGCAAAATTTGCATCTGCCGTAGTACCGGGCTGGCGTACGGATGTAAAAAATTACAGCCGCACCAACCGCGGTCGTACCGTGCTGGGGTGGCACAGTAGTACCGCTGGAGCGGAAGTAATTTTTTACTTCCGTGCTCTGAGCGGTAGTACTGCACCAAGGAGCGGTAGTACCGCGTGGAGCGGTAGTACCCCACCAAGGAGAGCGGTAGTACCGCGCGGAGCGGTAGTACGCCACCAAGGAGAGCGGTAGTACCGCCCGGAGCGGTAGTACCGCACCAAGGAGAGCGGTAGTACTGCGCGGAGCAGTACGCCACAGTACATGCGGATCTGGATCTAGAACATCCGCAAAGACTAGATCAAAACTACTGTTGATCAAACTGAACTAGTGTGTCACTCCAAACAGCATGCCTACCACACTACCACTCTCCTACAAATCCCTCTTGCACAGATTTAGCCAAAAATCTCATGAACACCACATGCATCTCCCCAAGACCTAGAAGCACAAAAACGGAAGAAGAGAAGAGGAACTTGGGGAAAAAACTTTGTCCATGGCAAAAGGGGCGAGGTGGGGAACGATCCCACCAGTCGAAATCCGAGGAGAGCGGCCGGAGACGGAGATCCGACGAGGGCCTCCAGGGTCGTTCTTGGGCAGGAGAGAGAGAGAGAGACGGGGTGGGGGAAAGAGATGAATGGGTATGGGGGAGTTACAACTCCCCCTGCCCTGCTCTTAACCCCCACCCACTCGCGTGGGCAAGGAAGTACCGCGGGTCATCGCGGTAGTACCGCTCAAGCGGAAGTACCGCCCAGGCTGAAGTACCGCTTGCTAGGCGGCAGTACCGCTCTTCCAGCGGAAGTAAAAATTACTGCCGTGATGGAAGCGGTAGTACCGTGCCCCTGGGATGCAGCTGTGTACGCACAGAGCAACCAACCCATGCGGTAGTACCGTGGTACCCCACGGTAGTACTGTACCCCCAAGAAAGTGAAAGTTTCGCACGAAAAATGGCATTTGCAAAACAACCTTCAATACGCCGAACACCCAAGAGGCAAGCACCAACGACGACACAGACACGGCACAAAGAAAAAGCAAAAGACAACGAAAACCAAAACACTGACCACAACTCTCAGGACGAGAGGTCGGTGGTCAGATCCACCTATGTATGAGTTACTTGGTATGGCACCGCGAAGAATTATCCTTGGGCCCATGGCCAAGACTCATCTTTGAAGCACAAGTACCATAAAAATGGCTAGTGTGAAAGAGTTGATCAATTTATGCATAATGAGGGGAGGAGAAGTTCATTGAGAGAGCAACACTCCCCCAATGTCCATGCCTACACCTAAACAAGATAGCATGATGAGTATGGTGGGGTGTTGCTACCTCTTGAGCATGCGTTGGTTTTTCCCTTGAAGAGGAAAGGGTGATGCAACAAAGTAGCGTAAGTATTTCCCTCAGTTTTTGAGAACCAAGGTATGAATCTAGTAGGAGACTCCTCACAAGTCCCACGCGCCTACACAAACAAACAAGAACCTCGCAACCAACACGATAAAGGGGTTGTCAATCCCTTCACGGGCACTTGCGAAAGTGAGATCTGATAGAGATAATGTGATAAGATAAATATTTTTGGTATTTTTATGATATAGATTGAAAAGTAAAGATTGCAAAATAAAGTAGATTGGAAACTTATATGATAGAGAATAGACCCGGGGGCCATAGGTTTCACTAGTGGCTTCTCTCAAGATAGCATAAGTATTACGGTGGCTGAACAAATTAGTGCCGAGCAATTGATACAAAAGTGCATAGTTATGAGAATATCTAGGCATGATCATGTATATAGGCATCACGTCCGCAACAAGTAGACCGACTCCTGCCTGCATCTACTACTATTACTCCACACATCGATCGACTCCTGCCTGCGTCTAGAGTATTAAGTTCATAAGAACAGAGTAATGCATTAAGCAAGATGACATGATGTAGAGGGATAAACTCAAGCAATATGATATAAGCCCCATCTTCTTATCCTCGATGGCAACAATATAATACGTGCCTTGCTGCCCCTGCTGTCACTGGGAAAGGACACCGCAAGATTGAACCCAAATCTAAGCACTTCTCCCATTGCAAGAAAGATCAATCTAGTAGGACAAACCAAACTGATAATTTGAAGAGACTTGCAAAGATAACCAATCATACATAAAAGAGTTCAGAGGAGATTCAAATATTTCTCATAGATAAACTTGAACATAAACCCACAATTCATCGAATCTCGACAAACACACCGCAAAAAGAGTTACATCGAATAGATCTCCAAGAAGATCAAGGAGAACTTTGTATTGAGATTCAAAGAGAGAGAAGAAGCCATCTAGCTAATAACTATGGACCCGAAGGTCTATGGTAAACTACTCACAACTCATGAGAGGCCTTGGTGGTGATGTAGAGGCCCTCCATGACCGATTCCCCCTCCGGCGGAGCGCCGGCGAAGGCTCCAAGATGGGATCTCGTGGATACAGAAGGTTGCGATGGTAGAAATAGTTTTTCGTGGTGCTCGTGGATGTTCTCGGGGTACGTAGATATATATAGGAGGAAGAAGTAGGTCGGTGGAGCCACAAGGGGGCCACGAGGCAGGGGGCTGATACGTCTCCAACATATCTATAATTTATCAAGTATTCATGCTATTATACTATCCATCTAGGATGTTTTATATGCATTTATATGCTATTTTATATGATTTTTGGGACTAACCTATTAACCTAGAGCCCAGTGCCAGTTTCTGTTTTTTCCTTGTTTTGAGTTTTACAAAAAAGGAATACCAAACAGAGTCCAATTGATGTGCCAATTTTTGACGAATTGTTATGGACCAAAAGAAGCCCCAGGAGTGCAAGAGTTGGGCCAGAAGAGTCCCGGGCTGCCCACGAGGGTGGGGCCACGCCCACTCCCCTAGTGCGTGCCCCCTGCCTCATGGACAGCCCGGAGACCCCCCCTGACGTGAAACCTATGCCAAAAATTCCTATAAATACTGAAACCTCCAGAAAATACAATAGATCGGGAGTTCCGCCGCCGCAAGCCTCTGTAGCCACCAAAAACCGATCGGGACCCTGTTCCGGCACCCTGTCGGAGGGGGGATCCCTCACTGGTGGCCAGCTTCATCATCCCGACACTCTCCATGGTGAGGAGGGAGTAGTTCACCCTCGGGGCTGAGGGTATGTACCAGTAGCTATGTGTTTGATCTCTCTCTCTCTCTTGTGCTCTTGATTTGGCACAATCTTGATGTATCGCGAGCTTTGCTATTATAGTTGGATCTTATGATGTTTCTCCCCCTCTACTCTCTTGTAATGGATTGATTTTTCCCTTTGAAGTTATCTTATCGGATTGGGTCTTTAAGGATTTGAGAGCACTTGATGTATGTCTTGTCGTGCTTATCTGTGGTGACAATGGGATATTCACGTGACCAACTTGATGTATGTTTTGGTGATCAACTTGCGGGTTCCGTGACCTTGGGAATCTATGCATAGGGGTTGGCACAAGTTTTTGTCTTGACTCTTCGGTAGAAACTTTGGGGCACTCTTTGAAGTACTTTGTGATGGTTGAATAGATGAATCTGAGATTGTGTGATGCATATCGTATAATCATGCCCACGGATACTTGAGGTGACAATGGAGTATCTAGGTGACATTAGGGTTTTGGTTGATTTGTATCTTAAGGTGTTATTCTAGTATGAACTCTATGATAGATCGAACGGAAAAATAGCTTCATGTTATTTTACTACAGACTCTTGAATAGATAGATAAAAAAGGATAACTTTGAGGTGCTTTCGTACCCTACCATAATCTCTTCGTTTGTTCTCCGCTATTAGTGACTTTGGAGTAACTCTTTGTTACATGTTGAGGGATATTTATATGATCCAGTTATGTTATTATTGTTGAGAGAACTTGCACTAGTGAAAGTATGAACCTTAGGCCTTGTTTCCTAGCATTGCAATACCGTTTACGCTCACTTTTATCAGTAGTTACCTTGCTATTTTTATATTTTCATATTACAAATACCCATATCAGTTGCCTTGGTAAGATGTGCCACAATAGTTTCAGACTCAGTGCCGTAGAAAGGATCGGATTCAACTAAAGTAATAATCTCAGGATCAACAGAGAATTCATAGTCCTTATCAGTAACAAAGATAGGTGAAGTAGCAAAAGCAGGGTCAGGTTTCATTTTAGCATTAAGGGATTGCTGCTTCCATTTGGCTAATAACTTCTTAAGATCATATCTATCATTGCAAGCAAAAATAGCTCTAGCAGCTTCTTCATCCATAACATAACCCTCAGGAACAACAGGCAATTCATAATTAGGGGGAGAACCTTCATCATCACTATCATCAATAATTTCATTCTCAATAATTTCATTCTCTCTAACCCTAGCAAGTTGTTCATCAAGATATTCACCTAATGGCACAATAGTATCAAGTATAGAAGTAGTTTCATCATATGTATCATGCATAGCAGAAGTGGCATCATCAATAACATGCGACATGTCAGAATTCTTAGCAGTAGCAGGTTTAGGTGTCGCAAGCTTACTCATAACAGAAGGAGAATCAAGTGCAGAGCTAGATGGCAATTCCTTACCTCCCCTCGTAGTTGAGTGATAGATTTTAGTTCTTTGATCTTTCAAGTTCTTCATAGTGATCAGCAGATATAAATCCAAGTGATTCAAAGAATAGAGCTATGCTCCCCGGCAACAGTGCCAGAAATTAGTCTTGATAACCCACAAGTGTAGGGGATTGCAACAGCTTTCGAGGGTAGAGTATTCAACCCAAATTTATTGATTCGATACAAGGGGAGCCAAAGAATATTCTTAAGTATTAGCAGTTGAGTTGTCAATTCAACCACACCTAGATAACTTAGTATCTGCAGCAAAGTATTTAGTAGCAAAGTAGTATGATAGTAATGGTAACAACGGCAAAAGTAATGATAGCAGTTTTGTAGTAATTATAACAGTAGCAACGGTAAAGTAAATAAGCGAAGCACAATATGTGAAAAGCTCGTAGGCATTGGATCAGTGATGGATTATTATGTCGGATGTGATTCCTCATGTAATAGTTATAACATAGGGTGACACAGAACTAGCTCCATTTCATCAATGTAATGTAGGCATGTATTCCAAATATAGTCATACGTGCTTATGGAAAAGAACTTGCATGACATCTTTTGTCCTACCCTCCCGTGGCAGCAGGGTCCTAGTGGAAACTAAGGGATATTAAGGCCTCCTTTTAATAGAGTACCGGACCAAAGCATTAACACATAGTGAATACATGAACTCCTCAAACTACGGTCATCACCGAGAAGTATCCCGATTATTTTCACTTCGGGGTTGTCGGATCATAACACATAATAGGTGACTATAGACTCGCAAGATAGGATCAAGAACTCACATATATTCATGAAAACATAATAGGTTCAGATCTAAAATCATGGCACTCGGGCCCTAGTGACAAGCATTAAGCATAGCAAAGTCATAGCACATCAATCTCAGAACATAGTGGATACTAGGGAGCAAACCCTAACAAAACTAACTTGATTACATGATAAATCTCATCCAACCCATCACCGTCCAGCAAGCCTACGATGGAATTACTCATGCACGGCGGTGAGAATCATGAAATTGGTGATGGAGGATGGTTGATGATGACGACGGTGACGAATCCCCCTCTCCGGAGCCCCGAACGGACTCCAGATCAGCCCTCCCGGGAGGTTTTAGGGCTTGGCGGCGGCTCCGTATCGTAAAACACGATGAAACTTCCTCTTTGATTTTTTTCTCCGCGAACCGGATTATATGGAGTTGGAGTTGAGGTCGGTGGAGTAGCAGGGGGCCCACAAGACAGGGGGCATGCCCAGGGGGAGGGGCGCGCACCCCACCCTCATGGACAAGGTGTGGGCTCCCCTGGCCTTCATCTTTTGCCAGTATGTTTTATATTTTCCAAAAGTTATCTTCGTGGATTTTCAGGTCATTCCGGGAACTTTTGTTTCTGCACAAAAATAACACCATGGCAGTTCTGCTGAAAACAACGTCAGTCCGGGTTAGTTCCATTCAAATCATGCAAATTAGGGTCCAAAACAAGGGCAAAAGTGTTTGGAAAAGTAGATACGTTGGAGACATATCACATCCCTGCTTAAACCAAACCATACGTTCCTTGCGTCACCTACAAACTCCTACAAACTCCTCCCAGTACTTTCTATCGATTTTTCTCCACTGCAACCCGTCAGCGGGTGCTCTCAACTTCCCATCTTTCTTACGGTCCTCTCTGTGCCATCGCATCAACTTGGCATGCTCTTTGTTTCTGAACAGGCGTTTCAACCATGATATTATAGGATCATACCACATCACCTTGGCAGGAACCCTCTTCCTGGGGTGCTTGCCGTCAACATCACAAGGGTCATCTCGTCTGATCTTATACCGCAATGCACTGCATATTGGATATGTGTTCAAATCCTTGTACGCATCGCGGTAGAGGATGCAGTCATTAGGACATGCATGTATCTTATGCACCTCCAATGCTAGAGGGCATACAACCTTCTTTGATGCATATGTACTATCGGGCAATTCGTTATCCTTTGGAAGCTTCTTCTTCAAAAAAAATCAGTAGCTTCTCAAATCCTTTGTCAAGCACACCATTCTCTGCCTTCCATTCCAGCAATTCCAGTATGGTACCGAGCTTTGTGTTTCCATCTTCGCAATTGGGGTACAACCCTTTTTGTGGTCCTCTAACATGCGATCGAACTTTAGCTTCTCCATTTCACTTTCGCACTGTCTCTTTGCATCAACAATGACCTGGCGAAGATCATCATTGGGCACATCGTTTGGTTCCTCTTGATCTTCAGCTTGCCCAGTTGTAGCATCTTCAGCTTCCCCTGTTCCAGCATCGCCATATTCAGGGGGCACATAATTGTCATCATCCTCTTCTTCTTCATTGTCTTCCATCATAACCCTTCTTTCTCCGTGCTTGGTCCAAACATTATAGTGTGGCATGAAACCCTTCCCAAGCAGGTGGATGTGAAGGGTTTTCCGGTTAGAGTAAGACTTCATATTCTCACAGATAGGGTGTGGACAACATATAAAACCATTCTGCTTGTTTGCCTCAGCCACTGCAAGAAAATTATCCACGCCCTTAATGTACTCGGAGGTGCATCTGTTACCGTACATCCATTGTCAATTCATCTCTGTGTACATCGATAGATAAGTGACCAAATTAATAGAAGTTCATCATCACATTAAAACCAAAGTACATACATAGTTCTCATTGAACAATATAAAGCTCTCCATAGCATCTAATTAAACCATACATCGAAACTATGTAAAACATTTCAATGGAACAAGAAATGTGATCATAACCGCAACCAAGTTAACAATTGATCCAACAGCATAATGATACCAAGCCTCAGTATGAATGGCATATTTTCTAATCTTTCTAATCTTCAAGTGCATTGCATCCGTCTTGATCTTGTGATCATTGACGACATCCGCAACATGCAACTCCAATTCATCTTCTCCTCCTAATTTTTTTTTCAATTTTTCCTTCAAGTAATTGTTTTCTTGTTCAACTAAATTTAACCTCTCGACAATAGGTTTGGTTGGAATTTCCGGTTCACATACCTCCTAGATAAAAAAAATCTATGTCACGTTCGTCATCATAATTGTCATAAACACTAAATGAAACTAATAGTTATAAAAGTATATATATATATGTATATATATATATACCACATATGAATCATAGAAAGGATGAGGGCCGACGGAGGCGGATACCAAAACCATCGCACTATATAATAACAAACAATAATAAGTAAGAAAACTACACAAGTATCTATCTAAATTCATACAAGTAAGAACTTTTTGCTTTTAGAAAGAACATAATTTCAAGAGGCTCACCACGGTGGTGCAGGCGACGAGATCGACATGGGCGATCAATGGCGGTGAGGACGGGGACGAGACAGGATGGACCGCCAAACCTAGACAAATCTCGAGAAAAATGGAGCTTGGACAAGGAGTTTCGAGAGGAGAAAGCTTCAGTGTGACTCGGGAATTTCATCGAACACCTCGTGTGCATAGGAGGTGAGCTAGAGCACAACAAATCTCTCCCCTCGCCGGCCAGAAAAAACAGAGCAGTGGAGTTCTCTGCTCGCAGGCAAGGGGGTATATATAGGCACCTCATTGGTCCCGGTTCGTGGCTGGAACCGGGACTAAAGGACACCCTTTGGTCCTGGTTCAAGCCACCAACCGGGACCAATATATGGTGGTGCGCCAGGAGCGAGGCCCATTGGTCCCGGTTCGTCCCACCAATCGGGACCAAAGGGGACAGACGAACCGGGACCAATGCCCCCACGAGGCCCGGCCGGCCCCCTGGCCTCACGAATCGGGATCAATGCCCCCACGGGTCCCGGTTCGTGACTGAACCAGGACTAATGGGCTGGCCCGGCCTAAATCAAAGGCCCTGTTTTCTACTAGTGTGTCACCTCAGGAATTCACGAGTCGAGTGCCAAAACATACATCAAGTGAATCAATAGAACACCCCATTGTCACCATGGGTATCCCATGCAAGACATACATCAATTGTTCTCAAATCCATAAAAGTATCCAGTCTGATAATAGTGAAACCTCAAAGGTAAAACTCAATTCATCACAAGAAGATAGAGAGGGAGAAACATCATCTGATCCAACTATAGTAACAAAGCTCGATGTACATTAAGATCGTGCCCAATCAAGAACATGAAAGAGAGAGAGATAGAGAGAGAGATCAAACACATAGCTACTGGTAATTACCCTCAGTCCCGAGGGTGAACTACTCCGTCCACATCATGGAGACCACCGGGGTAATGAAGATGGCCTCCGGTGATGATTTCTCCCTCCAGCAGGGTGCCGGAACAGGGCCCCGATTAGGTTTTCGTGGCCATATAGGCTTGTGACGGCGGAACTTCTCATCTGGGTTCTTTTAGGAGGTTTTGGTATTTGTAGGAATTTTTGGCGTCGGTCTCATGTCAGAGGGGTGCCCGAGGGGCCAACAAGCCATAGGGGCGCGTCCTGGCGGCTTGTGGCCACCTCGTCCACTTCCTGGCCAAGCTCCGGTGCTTCGGGGGTCTCTTTTAGTCCATAAAAGAGCACCATAAATTTTCAGCCCATTCCGAGAACTTTTATTTCTGCACAAAAAATGACACCACGGTAGTTCTGCTGAAAACAACGTCAGTCCGAATGAGGTCTAATCAAATCATACCAAACAACAACAACAACAACAAAGCCTTTAGTCCCAAACAAGTTGGGGTAGGCTAGAGGTGGAACCCATAAGATCTCGCAACCAACTCATGGCTCTGGCACATGGATAGCAAGCTTCCACGCATCCCTGTCCATAGCTAGCCCTTTGTCGATACTCCAATCCTTCAGGTCTCTCTTAACGGACTCCTCCCATGTCAAATCCGGTCGACCCCGCCCTCTCTTGACATTCTCCGCACGCTTTAGCCGTCCGCTATGCACTGGAGCTTCTGGAGGCCTGCCATGAATATGCCCAAACCATCTCAGATGATGTTGGACAAGCTTCTCCTCAATTGGTGCTACCCCAACTTATCTCGTATATCATCATTTCGGACTCGATCCTTCCCCGTGTGGCCACATATCCATCTCAACATACGCATCTCCGCCACACCTAACTGTTGAACATGTCACCTTTTAGTCGGCCAACACTCCGCGCCATACAACATTGCGGGTCGAACCGCCGTCCTGTAGAACTTGCCTTTTAGCTTTTGTGGCACTCTCTTGTCACAAAGAATGCCAGAAGCTTGGCGCCACTTCATCCATCCGGCTTTGATTCGATGGTTCACATCTTCATCAATACCCCCATCCTCCTGCAACATTGACCCCAAATACCGAAAGGTGTCCTTCCGAGGTACCACCTGGCCATCAAGGCTAACCTCCTCCTCCTCACAGCTAGTAGTACTGAAACCGCACATCATGTACTCGGTTTTAGTTCTACTAAGCCTAAACCCTTTCGATTCCAAGGTTTGTCTCCATAACTCTAACTTCCTATTTACCCCCGTCCGACTATCGTCAACTAGCACCACATCATCCGCAAAGAGCATACACCATGGGATATCTCCTTGTATACCCCTTGTGACCTCATCCATCACCAATGCAAAAAGATAAGGGCTCAAAGCTGACCCCTGATGCAGTCCTATCTTAATCGGGAAGTCATCGGTGTCGACATCACTTGTTCGAACACTTGTCACAACATTATTGTACATGTCCTTGATGAGGGTAATGTACTTTGCTGGGACTTTGTGTTTCTCCAAGGCCCACCACATGACATTCCGCGGTATCTTATCATAGGCCTTCTCCAAGTCAATGAACACCATATGCAAGTCCTTCTTATGCTCCCTATATCTCTCCATAAGTTGTCGTACCAAGAAAATGGCTTCCATGGTCGACCTCCCAGGCATGAAACCAAACTGATTTTTGGTCACGCTTGTCATTCTTCTTAAGCGGTGCTCAATGACTCTCTCCCATAGCTTCATTGTATGGCTCATCAGCTTAATTCCACGGTAATTAGTACAACTCTGAACATCCCCCTTGTTCTTGAAGATTGGTACTAATATACTCCGTCTCCATTCTTCTGGCATCTTGTTTGCCCGAAAAATGAGGTTGAAAAGCTTGGTTAGCCATACTATCGCTATGTCCCCGAGACCTTTCCACACCTCAATGGGGATACAATCAGGGCCCATCGCCTTGCCTCCTTTCATCCTTTTTAAAGCCTCCTTCACCTCAGACTCCTGGATGCGCCGCACAAAACGCATGCTGGTCTCATCAAAGGAGTCATTCAGTTCAATGGTAGAACTCTCATTCTCCCCATTGAACAGCTTGTCGAAGTACTCCCGCCATCTATGCTTAATCTCTTCGTCCTTCACCAAGAGTTGGCCTGCTCCGTCCTTGATGCATTTGACTTGGCCAATATCCCTCGTCTTCCTCTCCCGGATCTTAGCCATCTTATAGATGTCCCTTTCACCTTCCTTCGTGCCTAACCGTTGGTAGAGGTCCTCATATGCCCGACCCCTTGCTTCACCAACAGCTCGCTTTGCGGCCTTCTTCGCCATCTTGTACTTCTCTATGTTGTCTGCACTCCTATCCAGGTATAGGCGTCTGAAGCAATCTTTCTTCTCTTTAAGCGCCTTCTGGACATCATCATTCCACCACCAGGTATCCTTATCTTCGCTTCTCCTTCCCCTGGACACTCCAAACTCCTCCGAGGCCACCTTACGAATGCAAGTCGCCATCTTCATCCACACATTGTCCGCATCCCCTCCTTCCTCCCAAGGGCCCTCCTTAAATACCCTCTCCTTGAACACCTGAGCTACCTCCCCCTTGAGCTTCCACCACTTCGTTCTAGCGACCTTGGCACGCTTATCCCGCTGGACACGAATCCGAAAGCGGAAGTCAGCAACCACCAGCTTATGCTGGGGTACAACACTCTCCCCAGGTATCACCTTACAGTCTAGGCACGCACGCCTATCTTCTCTTCTCGAGAGGATGAAATCAATCTGGCTAGAGTGTTGGCCACTACTAAAAGTCACCAGATGTGATTCTCTCTTTCTAAAGAGGGTGTTAGCTACAATCATGTTGTAGGCTAGAGCAAAGCTTAAGACATCTTCTCCTTCTTGATTCCTGATGCCATAGCCAAAGCCCCCATGCGCCCCTTCAAAACCTGTGTTAGATGTACCCACGTGGCCATTGAGGTCTCCTCCTATGAAGAGCTTCTCACCAATCGGTACACTCCTAACCATGTCTTCCAAGCCTTCCCAGAACTCCCTCTTGGTGTTCTCATTGTGGCCTACTTGCGGGGCATATGCGCTGATAACATTGAGAACCAAGTCCTCAGCTACCAGCTTGACCAGGATAATCCGGTCCCCACGTCTCCTGATGTCTACCACTCCATACTTGAGGCTCTTGTTGATCAAGATGCCTACGCCGTTTCTGTTTGCAGCCCTCCCCGTGTACCACAACTTGAAGCCAGTATCCTCCACCTCCTTCGCCTTCCGTCCTCTCCATTTGGTTTCTTAGACGCAAAGGATATCAACACCTCTCCTCACCGCTGCATCAACTAGCTCTCGAAGCTTCCCTGTCAGAGACCCTACGTTCCAGCTACCTAAGCGAATCCTCCTAGGCTCGGCTAGCTTCCTTACCCTTCGCACTCGTCGAGTCACTTGCGAAGACCCTTGCTCATTTTCCACTACATCCGGGCGCCGATGTAGCACGCCACTAAGGATGCGACGACCCGATCCTCGCTCACTTGCCACCGTATCCGGATCAAGATACGGAGTGCCACTTGAGGGGTGACGGCCTGGCCCTTGCCCATTTTCCACCACACCCGGGTTCCGATGTGGCGCGTCGCTAAGAGGGTTACGCCCCAACGAAAATCTTTTGGGTTTCATCTCCATAAGAGTGGCTGAGTTTTTACGTTGGCTCGCCAAACCTATCACAACCCTCCTCCTTTACCCGGGCTTGGGACCAGCTATGTTGAGACAACATAGGCGGAGTTCTAATTAAATCATACCAAAAACATATAAAATTGTTGTAAACATGGCATGAATACTTCATAAATTATAGATACGTTGGAGAGATATCAACAGTAGTGGTAGGATGAACATGTATGCCGTATGATCATGCATGCTTACTAATGTTTCATGGCTAGTGTGCTCCATTGCTTGGTGCTTGATATGTTGCTCTTCTGCAATGCTAGTAGAAGTGGTACATGGTCTTCCACGGGAGGGTTCTAGGGGTTTACAGTTCATGGGAAGCATGCAATGGACAAGTTTCAGGTTATGAGAACATCTGCCACAAAGGGTTTAAGAGTAGGCAGGCGACAAGGGGTGCTTACTTTAAGACCGTGCTAAAATAGGCATGCAATGTTGAACTTGGCAAGGCGGATGGACACTTTGGGCTGAAGAAATTCACCATCTTCGGACAGTTTGTCGTGATTGTAGTGATGTTTTGTTGGTGTGATCAGTGTGACCGTGTGTAAGGTGTAGTAGGGAGTAAGCTTCCCACATAGGGTACAAGGTGACTACACCTCTCTTCTTGTATGCAACCAAACACCATGCACCAGTATGAGCAGAACCTATGCAAGCAACCAAACACAATGCGTAAAGGTGTTGCAACAATGTAAGGAGAGGGGATACAAGCACTAGTAGAAAAAGGGCCTTAAGTCCCGGTTCGTAAGGGCCTTTAGTCCCGGTTCTTGAACCGGGACTAATAGGTCGTTACTAATGCTCTTGGCCTTTAGTCCCGGTTCTAACACGAACCGGGACAGATGAGCCTCCACGTGGCAGCTGCGGCCAGCCCAGGCAGGGGGCCTTTGGTCCCGTTCGGTGCCACCAACCGGGACCAATAGGCATCCACGCGTCATCAGCTGGCTAGAGCTGAGGTTTTTTTTTGAAATGGCTGGTTGTTAGGGGTTTTGGGGGTTAATTTAGGTTGTTATTAGCTAGCTAATAGAGAGAAGTGTCCTCTCTTATATATCTCCGTGCTTGGTTTACCAACGCTATTGCTATGCCTAACGTTAACATGGCTTAGATTGAAGTGAAGGCAACATGTGGTGCATGTCGAAAGTAATACTAATCCTAACTTGATCAAGTTTGGATTGTACTACTTTCGACATGTACCACATGCATGTTACCTTCACTTCAATCCAATCCATGTTCATTTCACCCGCTCGCGTCATGCATCATCATATATAATAACAAGTTCTACTAATTAATCATCATCATACAACTTCTACTCGTTATTAATAACAAGTCATACGATCATCATCCTCATAGTCATCGAACCAACCCTACTTAATTGTTATTAGCACATGATCATCATTATGAGGTATAAATACCCTCTTTAAGGTAAAATAGAATAAAACAATATAGACCCTGACTCTCCATTATAGAGAATGGAGATCATCCTGTCTCCAATTCTTGCGCTTCGCTTCCTTTTGCTTCCAAGAACCTCCTTACGACTGTCCATCCATTTTTTCCATTCTTTGATTGTCATGTCTCCACTTCTTTTAGAAATCCGGTATGGACAGTTGAGATTCGTAGGACGACCTGGTTGTATGTTCAAAACATCAAGGCGACCGTGCGTATACATCAGATGAGGCACACAATCATTCGGGATTATCTGTTGAAAAACATAGTAATAACTTCGTAGTTAGCAATGATGTACTAGTTTTAGAAGTATTCAAAAGATGCATGAATGTCGTAATAGTAAAAAATCTTACCAGGGTATCTCCATGGTAGTTACCGTAGTTAAACACATGCACTAGTGGCACGTATTGGCCATAATGTTGAGGAGTTCGCTTGTAGATATTGTAATTCTCAAGATCATTACAAAATGTGATCAGATGATTCTTCTCCTTATAAGTTAATTCGGAGCCATCGGTGTAGTGGGTTTTGTCTACCATCTTCCGCACATTCTTTGAAGAATGAGAATAAGTTGTCAATGGAAATAAGCTGTCAACTATTTTGAAATAAACAATATAAATTACTTAATAACTATGCTTGAGAAGCTCACATAGGGGAAGAATTGGAAGCGTATCAACAAGGACCCAAATGTCCATATTGTCTTGCTCGATTTCAGGATCACCAAGATCCATGGTGACAAGAATACCCTCATCAAAACCATACATCTTGCAAAGTGCTTCCCAATTTTTGCAACCAAAATGGGTTACACTCTCAGAATTGTACAACTTTACTTCAAAATCCACACCATGATGGGTCCTTAGGTGAATTTTCTTTGTTTCATGGTCTTCAAAACCCATCCTCTCCAATACATAGCGTCTTGCATAGCATGGGATAAGCTAGTCGAATTGGAAAAGATGAAAAGTACACGTTAAGGAAGTTGAAGTCGTGCTTAATTACGAAAAAAACTATAGTCGTTGTTGCGTACAACATCGAAGGTCTCCTCGAGCTTAATGCTGAAGCGCCGATCTTCGGCCAGCTCAAGGAACCTGTCGCACATACCTTGGTCGTCGTGGCACCAGTCGCACTCCCCCGGGCAGTTTTCGTCATCCGAGTACGACATTTCCTATGTTCATAATTCAAATATTAAACTTGTACAATTAAATATATGTACTAAAAAAACTCTCAGCTCTCATGTGGTGTACATATTCGACCGTCGGTGATGGTAGCTCCTCCTTTCATTCCCGAGTGCATTACACCAAATTGTCTAGCACACGGGAATGAAGGAGAAGCTACCTCCACGACAACAGTCGGGATTCTTCGTCCTCTCATATATATATATGGTTGGAGACTCTCCCTCACTGATTCCTCTAGGTGGAGACTCGACAGACTTAAAGTCAACCCGAGCACTCATATTATAGGACTCATATATATTGACATGGAGATTTGGCTGGTCTCACCTTGAGGTCGGAGGGGGGTCGGTGACGGGGACGATGGCGTGGATGTAGGAGGGGGCTCCTAGATTTCTGCATAGTGCTCTCCAATTTTAGAATTCAAAGTAGGAGTACTTTTCCAATTTGAGCATTCAATAAGCAAAACCAAATCGTAAAATAAAGTAGTATTCAAATTAGCATGCATTCAATTATTAGAAAAAGTACATCATCTCTTGTGTCCGTACATCGTCGAATATTATCACTAGTAATACTCCTCGAATACTATCATACATAGCATCGCTAATACAGCTAGAATCGTAGCGCCCGACGGGTATCGTTGCGGGCGGTGGACACCCAAAGAGAAGGAACCATCACAGGATCATAGCTCTAGTGAGATCCCTGAAGAACCTGCCAGGTATTGTCGAACCTGCCCTCCAATGCAACAATGTAGCGACGGACGTGCTCGTCGTCCTCGCTGACACGGTGACGTACCACCTCCGCAATGTCCGGAAGCCTCGGCACCATCACTGGCCCACGCGACCGTCACCAAACAAGGATCGGGTCAACAACGGGCTGGCTCCTCACCAACCTACGCCCCCCGTGTTGGGGAACGTTGCAGAAAATAAAAATTTTCCTACGGTTTCACCAAGATCCATCTATGAGTTCATCTAAGCAACGAGTGAAAGAAGAGATGCATCTACATACCACTTTGTAGATCGCGAGCGGAAGCATTCAAAAGAACGAGGTTGAGGTAGTCGTTCTCGTCGTGATCCTATCACCGGAGATCCTAGCGCCGAACGGACGGCACCTCCGCGTTCAACACACGTACGGTCAGCGTGATGTCTCCTCCGTCGTGATCCAGCAAGGGGGAAGGAGAGGTTGATGATGATCCAGCAGCACGACGGTGTGGTGGTGGATGCAGCAGAACTCCGGCAGGGCTTCGCCAAGCTGCTGCGGGAGGAGGACGAGGTGTAGCAGGGGGAGGGAGGCGCCAATGCACAGGGTGCGGCTGCCCTCCCCCCAGCCCTCCTTTATATAGGCCCCCAGGGGGGACGCCGGCCCTGGGAGATTCAATCTCCCAAGGGGGCGGCGGCCAGGGGGTGGAGTGCCCCCAAGGCAAGTGGTGCGCCCCCCCCCCCCCACCTAGGGTTTCCAACCCTAGGCGCAGGGGGGGCCCAAGGGTGGGCGCACCAGCCCACTAGGGGCTGGTTCCCCTCCCACTTCAGCCCACGGGGCCCTCCGGGATAGGTGGCCCCACCCGGTGGACCCCCGGGACCCTTCTGGTGGTCCCGGTACAATACCGGGTGACCCCGAAACTTTCCCGATGGCCGAAACATCACTTCCTATATAGTTTTCTTTACCTCCGGACCATTCCGGAACTCCTCGTGACGTCCGAGATCTCATCCGGGACTCCGAACAACATTCGGTTTGCTGCATACTCATATTCATACAACCCTAGCGTCATCGAACCTTAAGTGTGTAGACCCTACGGGTTCGGGAGACATGCAGACATGACCGAGACGGCTCTCCGGTCAATAACCAACAGCGGGATCTGGATACCCATGTTGGCTCCCACATACTCCTCGATGATCTCATCGTATGAACCACGATGTCGAGGGTTCAAGCAACCCCGTATACTATTCCCTTTGTCAGACGGTATGTTACTTGCCCGAGACTCAATCGTCGGTATCCCAATACCTCGTTCAGTCTCGTTACCGGCAAGTCACTTTACTCGTACCGTAATGCATGATCCCGTGACCAGACACTTGGTCACCTTGAGCTCATTATGATGATGCACTACCGAGTGGGCCCAGTGATACCTCTCCGTAACACGGAGTGACAAATCCCAGTCTCGATCAGTGTCAACCCAACAGACACTTTCGGAGATACCTGTAGTGCACCTTTATAGTCACCCAGTTACGTTGTGACGTTTGGTACACCCAAAGCACTCCTACGGTATCCGGGAGTTACACGATCTCATGGTCTAAGGAAGAGATACTTGACATTGGAAAAGCTCTAGCAAAACGAACTACACGATCTTGTGCTATGCTTAGGAATGGGTCTTGTCCATCACATCATTCTCCTAATGATGTGATCCCGTTGTCAACGACATCTAATGTCCATAGTCAGGAAACCATGACTATCTGTTGACCAACAAGCTAGTCAACTAGAGGCTTACTAGGGGCGTATTGTGGTCTATGTATTCACACGTGTATTACGATTTCCGAATAATACAATTATAGCATGAATAAAAGACAATTATCATGAACAAGGAAATATAATAATAATCCTTTTATTATTGCCTCTAGGGCATATTTCCAACAGTCTCCCACTTGCACTAGAGTCAATAATCTAGTTACATTGTGATGAATCGAACACCCATAGAGTTCTGGTGTTGATCATGTTTTGCTCGCGAGATAGGTTTAGTCAACGGATCTGCGACATTCAGATCCGTATGTACTTTGCAAATATCTATGTCTCCATCTTGAACATTTTCACGGATGGAGTTGAAGCGACGCTTGATGTGCCTGGTCGTCTTGTGAAACCTGGGCTCCTTGGCAAGGGCAATAGCTCCAGTGTTGTCACAGAAGAGTTTGATCGGCCCCGACGCATTGGGTATGACTCCTAGGTCGGTGATGAACTCCTCCACCCAAATTACTTCATGCGCTGCCTCCGAGGCTGCCATGTACTCCGCTTCACATGTAGATCCCGCCACAACACTCTGCTTGCAGCTGCACCAGCTTACTGCTCCACCATTCAACATATACACGTATCCGGTTTGTGACTTAGAGTCATCCAGATCTGTGTCGAAGCTAGCGTTGATGTAACCCTTTACGACGAGCTCTTCGTCACCTGCATAAACGAGAAACATGTCCTCTGTCCTTTTCAGGTACTTTAGGATATTCTTGACCGCTGTCCAGTGTTCCTTGCCGGGATTACTTTGGTACCTTCCTACCAAACTTACGGCAAGGTTTACATCTGGTCTGGTACACAGCATGGCATACATAATAGATCCTATGGCTGAAGCATAGGGGATGACACTCATCTCTTCTTTATCTTTTGCCGTGGTCGGGCATTGAGCTGAGCTCAATCTCACACCTTGCAATACAGGCAAGAACCCCGTCATGGACTGATCCATTTTGAACTTCTTCAAAATCTTATCAAGGTATGTGCTTTGTGAAAGACCAATGAGGCGTCTCGATCTATCCTATAGATCTTGATGCCTAATATGTAAGCAGCTTCTCCAAGGTCCTTCATTGAAAAGCACTTATTCAAGTAGGCCTTAATGCTGTCCAAAAGTTCTATATCATTTCCCATCAAAAGTATGTCATCTACATATAATATGAGAAATGCTACAGAGCTCCCACTCACTTTCTTGTAAACGCAGGCTTCTCCATTAGTCTGCATAAACCCAAACGCTTTGATCATCTCATCAAAGCGAATGTTCCAACCCTGAGATGCTTGCACCAGCCCATAAATGATCGCTGCAGCTTGCATACTTTGTTAGCATTCTTAGGATCGACAAAACCCTCAGGCTGCATCATATACAGTTCTTCCTTAAGATGCCCGTTAAGGAATGCCGTTTTGACGTCCATCTGCCATATCTCATAATCATAGTATGCGGCAATTGCTAACATGATTCGGACGGACTTCAGCTTTGCTACGGGAGAGAAAGTCTCATCGTAGTCAACCCCTTGAACTTGTCGATAACCCTTAGCGACAAGTCGAGCTTTCTAGATGGTAATATTACCATCCGCATCCGTCTTCTTCTTAAAGATCCATTTGTTTTCTATCGCTCGCCGATCATCGGGCAAGTCTGTCAAAGTCCATACTTTGTTTTCATACATGGATTCTATCTCGGATTGCATGGCTTCTAGCCATTTGTTGGAATGTGGGCCCGCCATCGCTTCTTCATAGTTCGAAGGTTCACCGTTGTCTAACAACATGATTTCCAGGACAGGGTTGCCATACCACTCTGGTGTGGAACGTGTCCTTGTGGACCTACGAAGTTCAATAGCAACTTGATCAGAAGTACCTTGATCATCATCATTAATTTCCTCTCTAGTCGGTGTAGGCACCACAGGAACGTTTTCCTGAGCTGCACTACTTTCTGGTTCAAGAGGTAGTACTTCATCGAGTTCTACTTTCCTCCCACTTACTCCTTTCGAGAGAAACTCTTTTTCCAGAAAGGATCCATTCTTGGCAACAAAGATCTTGCCCTCGGATCTTATGTAGAAGGTATACCCAATGGTTTCCTTAGGGTATCCTTTGAAGACGCATTTTTTCGACTTGGGTTCGAGCTTTTCAGGTTGAAGTTCTTGACATAAGCATCGCATCCCCAAACTTTTAGAAACGACAGCTTAGGTTTCTTCCCAAACCATAATTCATACGGTGTCGTCTCAACGGATTTAGACGGTGACCTATTTAAAGTGAATGTTGCTGTCTCTAGAGCGTATCCCCAAAATGATAGTGGTAAATCGGTAAGAGACATCATAGATCGCACCATATCCAATAGAGTGCGATTACGATGTTCGGGCACACCGTTACGCTGAGGTGTTCCAGGCGGCGTGAGTTGTGAAACGATTCCACATTTTCTTAAGCGTGTACCAAATTCGTGACTTAAATATTCTCCTCCACGATCCGATCGTAAGAATTTTATCTTTCGGTCACGTTAATTCTCTACTTCATTCTGAAATTCCTTGAACTTTTCAAAGGTCTCAGACTTGTGTTTCATCAAGTAGACATACCCATATCTACTCAAGTCATCAGTGAGAGTGAGAACATAACGATATCCTCCGCGAGCCTCAACGCTCATTGGACTGCACACATCGATATGTATGATTTCCAACAAGTTGGTTGCTCGCTCCATTGTTCCGGAGAACGGAGTCTTGGTCATTTTGCCCATGAGGCATGGTTCGCATGTGTCAAATGATTCATAATCGAGAGACTCTAAAAGTCCATCAGCATGGAGCTTCTTCATGCGCTTGACACCAATGTGACCAAGGCGGCAGTGCCACAAGTATGTGGGACTATCGTTATCAACTTTACATCTTTTGGTATTCACGTTATGAATATGTGTAACATTACGTTCGAGATTCATTAAGAATAAACCATTGACCATCGGGGCAAGACCATAAAACATATCTCTCATATAAATAGAACAACCATTATTCTCAGATTTAAATGAGTAGCCATCTCATATCAAACGAGATCCGGATAGAATGTTCATGCTCAAACTTGGCACTAAATAACAATTATTGAGGTTTAAAACTAATCCCGTAGTGTCGTGGAATTATCACGTCAGATGTCCTTGTGAAAGGACTTAGTTGTGGGGCCATCGCAACGGGTTAGCTTGAAGGGGTTAAACCGGACAAGGGACACGGGAGTTTTATACTAGTTCGGCCCCTTCGATGAAGGTAAAAGCCTACGTCTAGCTGTGATGGAATTATTGGGTTCTCGATAACCAGGGGGCAAAACACGCTATGCCTGGCTCTCGAGTTGTTGTTTCTTGTCCCTGAACCGCCGCCGGGTCGTTCCCTTATATACACGGGTTGACGCCCAGCCGGTTTACAGAGTCCCGAGGCCGACTCATACAAGTGTTCGGCTCGGTCTCTCCTTTCCTTATCTTATAATACAAGCTATATGATTATGGCGGTTTACCACTATGGGCCCTAATTCGCCTTTGGGCTCTGGGCCTCTAAGCTTCATAGTAAAGCGCCACCTTCCGGGTCTTCGTGGGCTTCAATACGGCTGAGTGTGAACCGGCCCCCTCCTGGGGCAGTTTATACTCAGTAATTATATCCCCAACATTAGGCCCCAGATTGATTTGAACCTGTTCATGTTAATCTTTGATACTTAGCAGAATCATGTGAACGCCTTCCTTCATTTCTCGTAAACCGCCATGATGCCTTCTTTTATAAACTTTGTTAAACCGCCCTGACGTCATCCTCTGGATACAGCAACGGATTATCATGACGTCATTTCTGTAAAAAATAAATAAAAAGATTCCCTTTATTTAATGCCATCCCGGAAATCGAGGCGACAGCCGCGCCACTTGCCGCTTTGGACTCCTCGATTCTCGCGCCTGTCACTTATCTCCCTGCCTTGTTATAAATACACCCGACGGGTACTTTCATTTTCTCCCCTTTCTTCTCTTCTTCTTCCTCGCGACCGGAAGAAACCCCAGCGCCGCCGCCGCCGTCGATCTTCGAATCTGCACCGACCAAGGCCGCTGCATCACCCTGTTTGTTCCAGAGACCCTGCCGCGCTCTTCCGCCGCTGTGTGACCCTGGTAAGTTCGCTTCCCTATAACCCTAGATCTCCATTAGGGTTTCAAGTTCATCCATGTTCATCGCCGTTCATTAGTTCTTTTGTGTTCCTCCTTCTGGTCTTCCTGTTGAATATACATATGTGTGCCTGATAGTTTTGAACTGCGGCTAGATCCATGTTGTTAGTTCACCGTACCGTAGTATCTTACTGTTTCTGAATAGACTCTGTCTGGTTCGTCTCTGTTCCTCTTTGGCGCCATTGTAGGGCTCGGGAACATTTTCTTAGATTATCCATGGTAGATCCAAAATTATACTGCCATATTGTGAAACCTGTTTTTGTAACACTTAGCAGAAATTTGGAATTCTGGCCATCCTGCCTATAGGCGGTTTAACTCCTTAAAAGTCAATCTGCCATACAACATTATCCCTCTCTTAAACCGCCAACTGAACTCGCACAGTATCCTTCTCCGGTTTAACACTGAATTAGACGCCTTAAACCGGCACTTTTTATTTTCAGTTCCTCATTCCGGAATGTCGAAGCAAGTTTCTGCTTGCAATTGGGTTCCATCCCAGATCACAGAGACACGGATCAATGGTTACGTCATCACTGGCGCTTTAGCTTCAAAGAACATTCTCCACTGGCGAGTTCCGGAATCGGAATGTCCACCTGAACCTCAAGAGGGAGAGGTGATTGTTTTTATGCAACATTTAGACCGGGGATTTAGTCCGCCCGGATCAAAAAAATTCCGGGATGTCCTTGCCAGCTTCCAACTCCATCCGCAAGATATTGGTCCGAACTCTGTATCAAACATATGCAACTTTCAAGTATTTTGCGAAGTTTACCTTCAAGAAGAGCCAACCGTGGAGCTGTTCTGGGATTATTTTTCATCTGAACCGCCGCACAGAATTCTCAGATGGCCCCAACACAGAGCTTGGTGGCGTATCAATTCAAAAGAGGAAAGAATTTGATTTCCCTCATGCCAAACACCATAGCCATCCTAAAGATTGGAACCAGACCTGGTTTTATTGCCGGAATACTGCTCCTGATGGAGAAAATCCCTTGCCGGGCTACCGCCCTCACCGGCTTAGCAACGGCCACCCAATGCCTCCGCGTCTAACCGCCGCGGAACGGAAGAATTTCGCTCCTCAACTCGCCAAGCTCCGGGCTCTGATGGCCAACGGTTTAACCGGCATTGATCTTGTCCGCTGCTGGGTTTCATGGGGCATTCTGCCTTTGAGCCGCCGCCCCGGATTGATGCATGAGTATACCGGAAGTGTAAAAGATCCTCAACGGCATCATGAAGTAATAATGACCGAGCTTGAAATCACTGAATGTGTAAAGAGGATGCTTGATGAACCGGTCGCTGCATGCAACCAAACCGGTTTGGCTCCATTTTGCATCTCCAATAAACCGTCGGCGGTAAGTTCATGTACATACTTTACTGATTTCCACATCGACCGTTTACTAACCTTTCCTTGCCTTAATTTCAGGCCAACAGCTCTTTCTGGAAACGTAATAAACCGGCCCGTGCTCCTCGTGTAAAAACCAAGGTCACCAAGAAGGCCGGAAAGAAGAAAGCTGCCGATTCTTCTGAACCGCCGGAGGAAGAAGAATCAGATGCTGAGGTAGAACTTGACTCACTTGGCTCCTTTTTATACATCTTATTGACAATGATCATCTTCAGGATGATGCTGAAGCCAGCCATGCAGATCATGTTGAGGTAATTCTTCTTTCTTCCGACTCGGACCCTGTGCCGGTTCAAAGAACTCGCCGTACAGTCCGGAAAGTAAAACAATCTCACCCCCTTGCTCATTTGGATCCAAAATTTTCTTTGAAGAAACGGCAAGCAGAAGAACGTCGCACAACCCGGCATAGTGGTCAACAGATCACTTCGTCCGGTTTAGCTGATACGCCCCCCCCCGGAAACGCCGTCCAGAGGTGATTTGTTCTCCTGAAAAACAATACCCTTTTAAAGGTTTCTTCCGATGCCCTCTCAATCCGTCTGACCCGAATTACCAGGCTTCTTCTAGCTCGTCTGGCGGTTCGTCGACCACCCAATTGCCTCCTCTCAAAGTAGTTGTTGGGTAAGTGTTACCTGATTTATAACTTTATTTTGTCGGTTTGTCATACTCTAACCTTTGGTGTTATAGCGCCAAAGCTCGATTAAGCAAGAAGGCCAAGACCAGCGACCCTACTGTTGAAGTTGATCCAGAAAAGACACCCGAGCATCATAACGAAAACCCGGAAGTTGCCATGGACAGCTCTGCTGGGCCGAATCAAGATGGTAATGCTAACCCGCCAGAAGCTGAACCGTCTGCAGAGGCTGATACTTTAAATCCTCTTGCTCCCCCGAGCCCGGCAATGGAACAACGGGACTCAATTGCTGATCCGCCAAGTCCAGCTAACAAACCGCCAAGCCCTGTTCAGAACCTTGACTCTTCCAGCCCGGCCAAGGATGATGATGTTGTTGTTACAGGCACTGGATACACCGCCCCTGGTAATCCGGTTGCTCTGTCAAAGCATACTGCTAAAGATGAATTTGCTGCCGTGAACAAAGGGAAGGGTAAGACTGATTTGTCTGCTTACACCGATCTCTCTGCTCAAGACCTTCATTCCGGCTTTCTGAACCGGCTATATACAAGCCGTGATTATGAAGCCGGTTTAGTAAATCTAATGAAGGAACGCTATGAGGTAAACATTGCACTTTAGAATTTCTGCACCTTCATTGCATTGTAGCCCCCAAGGGCCGGTTTGTCTTGAGAAAGTCAGACCGGTACTTTATATTCTTCATGCTGTACCTTGTGAACTGTTCTTTGTCTTGATCAAATACACATTAGCCCCCAAGTGCCATGATTAAAACTTGTATTAATCCTTGGGACTTGAAGTATCCGCATAAAAAACGATCCGCATTAGCCCCCAAGTGCTGAGTGTATAACTGGTTATACGCTTGGGACTTTGAAGAAAAATATTAACATGCTCTCTTTCTGTTGCAGAGTGAAATAAATCAACAAACCTCACAAATTGCTGATCTTCGAGCAAACCTTGAGACCCAACAAGCAGAAACCACCAAGGCCAAGGATGAGCTGAGAACCGCTTTGACCACCATGGAGCAACTTAAAGAATGGTTTAAATCTGAGCAGGCCAACTGGGACAGCGAGAAGGCCGGACTGGTGAAGCGGACAGAGACTGCTGAATCGGCTCTTAAACCGGTGGCAGAAGAATTATCTGGACTGAAGCGCCAAATCAATGCCATGGCCTTTGCCATATTTGGTAAGTAGTGGTTGCCAAAAGTTGTATCCCTTTGAAATTTCATCGGTTTAACATGTATTTCTTGAACCGATATAGGAAATCGCATCGCTCACCTGGGTTCTGACATGCGGAAGAAGCTTAAAGCGGCATATGCACTGATTGAGCAGCTGTATACCGGCGCTCAACGGGTTATATGCGCAACGTCATATGATAATGCGGCACCAACACTTATCAAAGATACGCTGGACCGTCTTTCAATGACGCCAGCACAAATAGAAGAGCTAAAGCGATCCGCTGCTCGGGCCGGCGCTTTGCTGGCGCTGACTCGAGCCAAGGCATGGATAGCTGACCTTGACCCGGCTGATATATCCAAAGGCTTCCCCAGTGCCCAAGAAAATGGCGAAGAATTTGACAATGACGCCCTGAAACGGGTAACAAGGGAGATGCGTCCTTTGGCGAGTCAACTAGCCGAAGAGGCGAACCTGACGGTTCACCGATCGTTCTATGATGCAGACAACAAACGGGTTGAAGCTGTGATTCCTGAAGTGCAGAGCCTCATTCCACCAATCCGTAAGCATACTTACGCTCCTGACGTTGATCCGGCTGAGCTTATAAGTGAAGAGGTTGTCTTTCAGGCCTTAACCCGGATTGACTGGACCACCAATGACTTCCAGTCAGTGGATGAAGAGGAGGTTGAACCGACGCCAGATGATCCATCTACCTCACGTCAACCCGGTGACGAAGCTTAATCCGTCCAGGCGGTTGGTACATCAGGAACGATCAATGAATATTTCCATATTTTGGGCCTTGGAGTGCCGTGTAATAGGATAGCAAGAAACTTATGCTGATCTGCTGCCATCGTGCAAGAGATATTTTGCGTTGATCCGCCATATCAATATCAATTTTTGTTCCAAGTATCATAATATGCATTTCCTGTATGCATAAAAAGACAAAGGGTCCTGGCGGTTTACCGCCGGACGGGTCATAATGCCCAAAATATGCCGGATTGA
This sequence comes from Triticum aestivum, assembly GCF_018294505.1. Lineage (NCBI taxonomy): Eukaryota > Viridiplantae > Streptophyta > Magnoliopsida > Poales > Poaceae > Triticum > Triticum aestivum. The sequence goes on along the minus strand of NC_057804.1, from coordinate 641,505,530 downwards.
TAATCAAATCATAATAATATGAATTATACATACCGGTAGTACAAGATCCCTGGCTAGTTGGCGAGCCAACTTGAATTGCGATAAGGGTGAAAAACCCAAATCTGAAGTATTTGTATCGCCATCATTTTCTGATGTCGTAGATTAAGTCATGCCGGGTGATGATTCACGCCAGACGATCCGGGCCGTTGACAGGAAATCAATGCCAAGCCGGGTTAAGAAAACTCCGGTTTAAAATAAAGGTCTGTCAACGTAAAGTTGCAAACCAAGCCGGTTTAAGAAATGCCGGTCTTAGAAGACGGTTGAACAAGCCAAAAAATCGGTTTAAAATTCAGCCAAAGTTCAAATGGAAACCGTGTAGTCGAGGCTTTTTGGGGGCTGCCAGGCCCAAATGCGAGGCTTTTTGTGGGCTGCCAGGCCACTGAGTTGAACCATTTAACAAAGCCTTTTAAGATAGACCTCCAACTAGCCAATCACCGTTTTAACTTTGACAAGTTCAGGGTCTCAAGGAGAGTAACTGTCAAACGTTCGGAGGGCCGTGCCAGGATGACCTGGATAGGAGTGTGTTACTTGATGAAGGCAGGTTAACCCGGGGTTTTAGGTAAATATACCAGGCTTCCAAGCCGTGGGTCGATACCCAGCTACAAGGGTCCATTCAGACTTCTTGGTATTGGACCAAGGAGCCCCCAAGTAACGTGATGAGCGGTGCTCATTAGGTGCCTATGTTTGAGTTGTGCATAGCATCGAAACTCTCTTTGGCCCTTTGGGTGTGAAGCTCCCAAGCTCTGTGGCGTGATAGCCGGTTCAAGGGATAATACTTCGCTTGGTCAGCTGAAGCCCCCATGTAACTCAAAGAATGTTTGAGAAAAAACAGCAGAGGCCCCGCTTTGAAGCAAGGATGCTGATTTATTTATTGATGATAATATATACATCGTCAAAATATGTACATAAAAGAGAGCCTATGGCTCAAGTGTAGTAAGGCCGGAGGAGAGCTATGTTCCAGGGCCGCCGGGTCTCCTCCTCAGATTTGCGTGAGTCATCTCGAACGTCAATGAGGTAGTATGATCCGTTGTGCAGATTCTTACTAACCACAAAGGGTCCTTCCCAAGGCGGGGATAACTTGTGTATACTGGTCTGATCCTGGATAAGCCGGAGCACCAAGTCACCTTCTTGAAACGCTCTTGTCCTAACCCGACGGCTGTGATAGCGCCGCAGGTCTTGTTGATAAACCGTCGAGCGTGCCAAAGCCATATCCCGCTTCTCATCTAGTAAATCCAGTGCCTCTTGGCGAGCTTGCTCATTGTCCGCTTCACATAATTAGCAACCCGAGGGGAATGATGACGTATATCACTTGGGAGAACCCGCCTCTGCTCCGTAGACCATGAAGAAAGGCGTATATCCTGTTGATCGATTGGGGGCAAGGTTGTTAGAATCGCGATTTTGAATCGGATCGGAGCTCCGATGGTAGGTTCGCAATCGTAGAATTTTCACTATCAGGATCGTAAAAACGTAGATTCTATGAATTAAAATCGTAGAATCAGAGTGGTTTGTTTGGATCGTAAAGTCGTAGAATCGTATAACAAAATCGCGATTCTGACAACCTTGATTGGGGGTGGTGTTGATGCTCCACAACATAGAAGGTAATTCTTCCACCCAACAACCCGGCGTCCCATTTCAATGGATCATGAGCCGGGGTTTAAGACCCTTTAAGATTTCTTGATTAGCTCGCTCTGCTTGACCGTTGATTGAGGGTGCGCTACAGATGCTAGATCAAGCGGATATGCTCTCTTTGACAGAAATCCTCCATCTCACCTTTGGAGAGGTTAGTACCATTATCCGTGATAATGCTGTGTGGATAACCAAAGCGGAAAATAATCTTTTTGAGAAATTGAACCGCCGTCGCTGCATCACAGTTGCTGACAGGCTCCGCTTCAACCCACTTGGTGAATTTATCAACTGCCACCAACAGGTGGGTTTTCTTGTCTCGGGAACGCTTAAAAGGCCCCACCATATCAAGCCCCCAAGTAGCAAAAGGCCAAGTGATTGGAATCATCCGTAGCTCCTGAGCCGGAACATGAGCTCTGCGGGAAAAAATTTGACAAGCATCACATCGCTTTACCAGATCCTCCGCATCAGCATGAGCTGTCAGCCAGTAAAACCCATGACGAAAAGCTTTTGCAACCAGGGACTTTGAACTGGCGTGATGACCACAATCCCCTTCATGAATTTCCCGGAGGATCGCTTGGCCTTCTTCCGGAGAAACACAACGCTGAAATACGCCTGAAACGCTACAGCGGTGTAACTCGCCATTGTGGATAACCATGGATTTAGAACGCCGGACTATCTGTCGGGCTAGGACTTGATCATTTGGTAGCTCACCCCGGTTCATATATGCCAGATATGGAATCGTCCAATCCGGCACGATGTGTAAAGCAGCCACCAGCTGTGCCTCCGGACCAGGAATAGCCAGATCCGCTTCTGTAGGCAATTTAACAGACGGGTTATGCAATATATCCAGAAAGGTGTTAGGAGGTACCGGTTTACGCTGAGATCCAAGTCGGCTCAAAGCGTCTGCTGCTTCGTTTTTGCGCCGATCAATATGCTCAACCTGGTAACCTTTGAAGTGACCCGCCACCATATCTACCTCACGCCTGTAAGCCGCCATGAGTGGATCCTTAGAATCCCAAGTACCAGAAACTTGCTGAGCCACCAGATCAGAATCGCCGAAGCAACAAACTCGAGTTAAGTTCATCTCCTTAGCCATGCGGAGACCATGAAGTAGGGCTTCATATTCAGCTGCATTGTTAGTACAAGGAAACATCAAGCGGAGGACGTAGCAAATTTTATCACCTCGGGGGGAAGTAAGGACAACTCCAGCCCCCGAGCCTTCCAACTGCCTTGATCCATCGAAATGAATGGTCCAGTACGTATTATCCGGTTTCTCTTCCGGTGCTTGTAACTCGGTCCAGTCATTGATAAAGTCCACAAGAGCCTGTGACTTAATGGTTGTGCGAGGCACATACTTCAAACCATGTGGACCAAGCTCAATTGCCCACTTTGCCACCCGGCCAGTTGCTTCTCTGTTTTGGATGATATCGCCCAAGGGAGCCGAATTAACCACTGTGATGGGGTGACCTTGAAAATATTGCTTGAGTTTCCGACTGGCCATAAAAACCCCATACACCAACTTTTGCCAATGTGGATAGCGTTGCTTTGACTCGATCAGGACTTCACTGATGTAATACACTGGACGTTGAACCGGATATTCCTTCCCAGCCTCTTTACGCTCTACAACGATAGCCACACCGACTGCTCGGGCATTAGCAGCCACATATAATAGTAAATGCTCATGATCAACTGGGGCTGCCAGAACTGGCGGTTCAACCAATTGCCGCTTTAACTCCTCAAAGGCCGCATTGGCTGCATCACTCCAGACAAAGTTATCCGTTTTCTTTAGCATCTGATACAAGGGAATGGCCTTCTCACCCAAACGACTGATGAACCGGCTGAGAGCTGCGATCCGGCCTGCGAGACGCTGAACATCATTGATACATGTCGGTTTGGCCAAGGATGTGATTGCCTTGATCTTTTCCGGATTAGCCTCAATGCCCCTGTTAGACACCAGAAAACCGAGCAGCTTGCCTGCCGGAACACCAAAGACACACTTATCCGGATTAAGCATCATTTTGTAAACCCGGAGGTTGTCAAACGTCTCTTTGAGATCAGCTATCAATGTCTCCTTTTTCCTGGATTTCACCACAATGTCATCCACATAGGCATGAACGTTACGCCCAATCTGCGTGTGAAGACAATTTTGCACACAACGCTGATAGGTTGCTTGAGCACTCTTGAGCCCAAAGGGCATAGAAACATAGCAGAAGGCTCCAAAGGGAGTGATGAAGGCTGTTTTCTCCTGGTCCTTAACTGCCATTTTGATCTGATGGTACCCTGAGTAAGCATCCAAAAAACTCAGGCGCTCACAACCCGCCGTCGCATCAATGATTTGATCAATACGCGGGAGAGCAAAAGGATCAGCTGGGCAAGCCTTATTTAAGTCCGTGTAATCCACACACATGCGCCAAGTCCCGTTTTTCTTAAGAACCAGCACCGGATTAGCCAACCATTCAGGATGAAAAACTTCAACGATAAACCCAGCCGCCAACAGCCGGGCTACCTCCTCCCCAATTGCCTTGCGTCTCTCTTCATTAAAGCGACGAAGGAATTGCTTGACTGGTTTAAACTTCGGATCAATGTTAAGGGTGTGCTCAGCGAGTTCCCTCGGCACACCTGGCATGTCAGAAGGCTTCCATGCAAAGATGGCCCGGTTCTCACGGATGAACTCGATGAGCGCGCTTTCCTATTTCGGATCCAGATTGGTGCTGATGCTGAACTGTTTGGACGAATCGCCAGGGACAAAGTCAACAAGCTTCGTCTCATCCGCCGGTTTGAAGTGCAGGGTTGGGTCGTGCTCAGTGGTGGGCTTCTTCAGAGGGGTCATATCTGCCGGATCAACATTTTCCTTGTAAAATTTTAACTCCTCTGTAGCACAAACCGACTCAGCGTAAGCCGCATCACTCTCTTCGCAATCCAAAGCGATTTTCCGACTTCCATGAACTGTGATGGTTCCTTTGTGACCCGGCATCTTGAGCTGCAAGTAAATATAACATGGCCTCGCCATGAATTTTGCATAAGCCGGTCGCCCAAACAGTGCGTGATACGGGCTCTGGATTCTCACCACCTCGAAAGTCAATGTCTCAGACCGGGAATCATGCTCATCTCCAAACACAACTTCCAAAGCAATCTTGCCCACTGGATACGCCGACTTTCCTGGTACTACACCATGAAAAACCGTATTGGACGGTTTAAGATTCTTATCAGTCAGCCCCATGCGACGGAATGTCTCATAATACAGAATATTAATACTGCTTCCTCCATCCATAAGTACTTTGGTGAACTTGTAACCTCCCACCTGAGGTGCCACCACCAGAGCTAGCTGACCCGGATTGTCAACCCGGGGCGGATGATCCTCCCTACTCCACACGATAGGTTGTTCCGACCAGCGCAGATAGCGTGGAACTGCCGGTTCAACCGCATTAACTGCCCTCTTATGCAGCTTCAGATCTCGCTTGCACAGACTAGTGGTGAATACATGATATTGTCCACCATTCAGCTGCTTCGGGTTACTCTGGTAACCTGACTGCTGTTGATTCCCTTGATTGCCCTGCTGGTTATTACCGCTTTGGTTGTTCTGGTTATTCTGATTGTTTTGAAATCCAGAGCCTGAACCGCCGCCACCATGAAAACCTGGACCTGAACCGCCCGACGGGCCCTGATCATATCGGAAGAGATCAGAGTTTTTGAATTGCCTCATAATATTGCAATCCTTCCAGAGATGAGTTGCGGGGGCTTCCTTGGTTCCGTGCTTTGGACAGGGCTGATTCAACAAGCGCTCCAGATTCATCGATCCACCACGCTGGGGCGGTTTACCTTTACGACGCTGCACATTAGCATTAGCCACAAAATCTGAATCCGCTTTACGCTTACCATTATTCCCATGGCCTCCCTGGTTGTGCTGCTGTCCCTTCACACCGCCATTCCTCTTTCCCTTCTCCGGTTTCTCATTATCAGAATCGGGATCCTTGGTATTATCAGAATCGGCATATTTTACCAAGGCTGCCATGAGGGTTCCCAGGTCATTGCAGTGACGTTTGATTCGTCCCAACTTCTCCTTCAGTGACTTAAACCGGCAATTACGCTCCAGCGTGATAATCGCTTGGCCGGCGTTAATTCGGTCGGCCGAGTGCAAAACTTCTGAGACCCGGCGCACCCAACGAGTTGTGGACTCGTTCTCGCCCTGAACACAAGCATCCAGATCTACAATGGACATGGGCTGTTTGCACGTATCCTTAAAATTGGCTATAAACCGGGCCTTCAACTGATCCCATGACTCGATGGAGTTAGCCGGCAGATTCTTCAACCAGGTACGGGCTGTTCCTTCCAACATCATCGTGAAGTATTTTGCACAAGCTGCCTCATCTACATCCAGCATCTCCATTGCCATCTCGTAAGTCTCGACCCACGCCTCAGGCGGCTGATCCGCCGTGTAATTAGGCACCTTGCGCGGACCCTTGAAATCCTTGGGCAGACGCACGTTACGGAGGGCCGGAATGAGGCACGGCACTCCCCAGGAACTGAAAGCAAGCCCGGTGCCTCTGTCAACCGATACTGCTGGCTGAACCGGGGCGGGTTGATGACGACCCAAAACACCATCCCTTCGTGCCCTGCCATGATCCACTACTTCCTGAGCATTGCGACGCCGCGCGCTGCTAGATACTTCCGGTTCGTCCATCCGCCTGCTATAGCTTGGGCTCGGACGAGGAGTTGAATGAATTCTATCCCGGCTGTATGAATAAGCCTGCTGCTGCATTACGGCGTTTTGAAGGAGGTCTCTTGCTCGCCTTGTATAAACTGCCTCTATTGAACCACCTTCCATCGGGATGGCGGCCAGGCGTGAGGCCGCAGCAATCATGTTATCCAGGGGGCTTGAAAAGTGACCCGGCGGCGTAGGCATATACTGTGGCGGGTTAACCGTCCGTCGGGGCAACTCCATTGCTTGTGGCTGATCCGGGGCGATCCTAGGCGCCTCGGCTCGGTTTGCGGCCGCCGGATTGCTCGGCCCAGCGCCTGGTGTCTGAAAGAGATTTACCCCTTCGTAAACCGACGGCGATCGTGACCGATATTTCCTTCGCATCACATCCTCTGACGCAGTCCGATCTAACATGAGTCGGTAATTCTGTGCTTGTATCTGCTGTGATTGAGCATTCAAAGCGGCCTGTTCCTCGGCCATCCTATTGTCCTCAGCCACCAAGTCCTCCTTAGCCTGCGCAATTTGCTCTTTCAGTCTTGCAACCTCTGCATCATGCTGATTTCGTGTTTCCGGGGTAACTGTCGCAGTTAACAAGGCCTCCCAAGCATCCATTAAACCGGCGAGAACCTGCGCCGGCCGGCGCGCCGAAGTACCTGCCCCGGCCGCTGATCCGGTATCTATTGCCGCGGTAGATGAAGACTGCAAAATGGGCTGTGTGCCGGCCATGTAAATAGCAACCCGGCTTGGTGCTTCAAGGAGATCCGGAATACTGTTGCCATCGGAATACCCCTCGGGCATGCCGTCATGAATCTGGTACAAGGACTCAGTTTCACCAGTGGATGATTCGCCATCGGAGTATACCGCCGTCTCGTCCTCAGACACCGGTTCAGATCCGATCCCATGGACACATCCTACGAACGCACGCTTCACGGCGGGCGTAACCCGGGCTGGACTCGCACGCTGAGCCGTCTCGACGAGGTCGGTGCAGGTGTCCGGCTCAGGGCCCGGTTCGCCGATCTTGCCAATGAAGACATGAATTCCGCCGAAGGGAACCCGGTACCCGTACTCGATTGAGCCGGCTTCGGGGCCCCATCCTTTGTCGTCGATGTAGAGCTTGCCGCGACGACTTTTGGTCATCCGGCCGATCACGTACCCCTTAAGTCCTTCAGAGCAGCCCTTCAAGAACTCGACACCATCGTGCGATAGCCCCACGGTGGGCGCCAACTGTCGTGGAATTATCACGTCAGATGTCCTTGTGAAAGGACTTAGTCGTGGAGCCATCGCAACGGGTTAGCTTGAAGGGGTTAAACCGGACAAGGGACACGGGAGTTTTATACTAGTTCGGCCCCTTCGAGGAAGGTAAAAGCCTACGTCTAGTTGTGATGGGATTATTGGGATCTCGATAATTAGGGGGCAAAACACGCTATGCCTGGCTCTCGAGTTGCTGTTTCTTGTCCTTGAACCGCTGCCGGGTCGTCCCCTTATATACAAGGGTTGACGCCCAGCCGGTTTACAGAGTCCCGAGGCCGACTCATACAAGTGTTCGGCTCGGTCTCTCCTTTCCTTATCTTACAATACAAGCTATATGATTATGGTGGTTTACCACTATGGGCCCTAATTCGCCTTTGGGCTCTGGGCCTCTAAGCTTCATAGTAAAGCGCCACCTTCCGGGTCTTCGTGGGCTTCAATACGGTTGAGTGTGAACCGGCCCCCTCCTGGGGCAGTTTATACTCAGTAATTATATCCCCAACACGTAGGTAAATGTAGAGGTAGCATGCCGGCGGCGATCACATCGACCTTGTAACCATTCCCGACGCGCATCATCACCTCGTCCTTCGCCAGTCTCCGCTTATTCCGCAGCTCTTGGTATGAGTTACAAATGTGAGCAACGGCACCGGTATCAAATACCCAGGAGTTACTACGAGTACTGGTAAGGTACACATCAATTACATGTATATCAAATATACCTTTAGTGTTGCCGGCCTTCTTGTCCGCTAAGTATTTGGGGCAGTTCCGCTTCCAGTGACCCTTCCCCTTGCAATAAAAGCACTCAGTCTCAGGCTTGGGTCCATTCTTTGACTTCTTCCCGGCAACTGGCTTACCGGGCGCGGCAACATCTTTGTCGTCCTTCTTGAAGTTCTTCTTACCCTTGCCCTTCTTGAACTTAGTGGTCTTATTGACCATCAACACTTGATGTTCTTTCTTGATTTCAACCTCTGCTAACTTCAGCATTGAGAATACTTCAGGAATGGTCTTCACCATCCCCTGCATATTGTAGTTCAACACAAAGCTCTTGTAGCTCGGTGGGAGCGACTGAAGGATTCTGTCAATGACCGCCTCGTCCGGGAGGTTGATCTCCAGCTGGGACAGGCGGTTGTGCAACCCAGACATTTTGAGTATGTGCTCACTGACAGAACTGTTTTCCTCCATCTTACAACTATTGAACTTGTCGGAGACTTCATATCTCTTGACCCGGGCATGAGCTTGGAAAACCATTTTCAGCTCCTCGAACATCTCATATGCTCCGTGTTTCTCAAAACACTTTTGGAGCCCCGGTTCTAAGCTATAAAGCATGCCGCACTGAACGAGGGAGTAATCATCAGCACGTGATTGCCAAGTGTTCATAATGTCTTGGTTCTCTGGGATGGGTGCTTCACCTAGTCGTGCATCTAGGACGTAATCTTTCTTGGCTGCTATGAGGATGATCCTCAGGTTCCAGACCCAGTCCGAATAGTTGTTGCCATCATCTTTCAGCTTGGTTTTCTCTAGGAACGCGTTGAAGTTCATGTTGACATGAGCGTTGGCCATTTGATCTACAAGACATATTTTGAAAAAGTTTTAGACTAAGTTCATGATAATTAAGTTCATCTAATCAAATTATTTAATGAACTCCCACTCAGATTAGACATCCCTCTAGTCATCTAAGTGTTACACGATCCGAGTCGGCTAGGCCGTGTCCGATCATCACATGAGACGGACTAGTCATCATCGGTGAACATCTCCATGTTGATCGTATCTTCCATACGACTCATGTTTGACCTTTCGGTCTCTGTGTTCCGAGGCCATGTCTGTACATGCTAGGCTCGTCAAGTTAACCCTAAGTGTTCTGCATGTGTAAATCTATCTTACACCCGTTGTATGTGAACGTAAGGATCTATCACACCCGATCATCACGTGGTGCTTCGAAACGACGAACTTTAGCAATGGTCCATAGTTAGGGGGAACACTTTATTGAAATTATTATAAGGGATCATCTTATTTACTACCGCCGTTCTAAGTAAACAAGATGCATAAAACATAATAAACATCACATGCAATTATATAGTAGTGACATGATATGCCAATATCATATAGCTCCTTCGATCTCCATCTTCGGGGCTCCATGATCATCTTCGTCACCGACAAGACACCATGATCTCCATCATCATGATCTCCATCATTGTGTCTTCATGAAGTTGTCACGCCAACGACTACTTCTACTTCTATGGCTAACGTGTTTAGCAATAAAGTAAAGTAATTTACATGGCGTTCTTCAATGACACGCAGGTCATACAAAAATAAAGACAACTCCTATGGCTCCTGCCGGTTGTCATACTCATCGACATGCAAGTCATGATTCCTATTACAAGAACATGATCTCATACATCACAATATATCATTCATCATTCATCACAACTTCTGGCCATATCACATCAGATGACAATTGCTGCAAAAACAAGTTAGACGTCCTCTAATTGTTGTTGCATCTTTTACGTGGCTGCAATTGGGTTCTAGCAACAACGTTTTCTTACCTATGAATAACCACAATGTGATTTTGTCAACTTCTATTTACCCTTCATAAGGACCCTTTTCATCTAATCCGCTCCAACTAAAGTAGGAGAGACAGACACCCGCTAGCCACCTTATGCAACTAGTGCATGTCAGTCGGTGGAACCTGTTTCACGTAAGCGTACGTGTAAGGTCGGTCCGGGCCACTTCATCCCACAATACCGCTGAAGCAAGAAAAGACTAGTAGCGGCAAGCAAGTTGACAAGATCTACGCCCACAACAGATTTGTGTTCTACTCGTGCAATAGAGAACTACACAAAGACATAGCTCATGATGCCACTGTTGGGGAACGTTGCATAAAATAAAAAATTCCTACGTTTCACCAAGATCCATCTATGAGTTCATCTAGCAACGAGAGAGAGAGATGCATCTACATACCCTTGTAGATCACGATGCGGAAGCATTCAAGAGAACGGGGTTGAGGTAGTCCTTCTCGTCGTGATCCTATCACCGGAGATCCTAGCGCCGAACGGACGGCACCTCCTCGTTCAACACACGTACGGTCAGCGTGGTGTCTCCTCCATCTTGATCCAGCAAGGGGGAAGGAGAGGTTGATGAAGATCCAGCAGCACGACAGCGTGGTGGTGGATGCAGCAGGACTCCGGCAGGGCTTCGCCAAGCAGCTGCGGGAGGAGGAGAGGTGTAGCAGGGGGAGGGAGGCGCCAATGACTAGGGTACGGCTGCCCTCCCCCCTGCCCTCCTTTATATAGGCCCCCAGGGGGGGCGCCGGCCCTGGGAGATTCAATCTCCCAAGGGGGCGGCGGCCAGGGGGGTGGAGTGCCCCCCAAGGCAAGTGGTGCGCCCCCCCCCCACCTAGGGTTTCCAACCCTAGGCATAGGGGGGGCCAAGGGGGGGCGCACCAGCCCACTAGGGGCTGGTTCCCCTCCCACTTCAGCCCACAGGGCCCTCCGGGATAGGTGGCCCCACTCGGTGGACCCCCGGGACCCTTCCGGTGGTCCCGATACAATACCGGGTGACCCCCAAACTTTCCCGATGGCCGAAACAGCACTTCCTATATAGTTTTCTTTACCTCCGGACCATTCCGGAACTCCTCGTGACGTCCGGGATCTCATCCGGGACTCCGAACAACATTCGGTTTGCTGCATACTCATATTCATACAACCCTAGCGTCACCGAACCTTAAGTGTGTAGACCCTACGGGTTCGGGAGACATGCAGACATGACCGAGACGGCTCTCCGGTCAATATCCAACAGCGGGATCTGGATACCCATGTTGGCTCCCACATACTCCTCGATGATCTCATCGGATGAACCACGATGTCGAGGGTTCAAGCAACCCCGTATACTATTCCCTTTGTCAGACGGTATGTTACTTGCCCGAGACTCGATCGTCGGTATCCCAATACCTCGTTCAGTCTCGTTACCGGCAAGTCACTTTACTCGTACTGTAATGCATGATCCCGTGACCAGACACTTGGTCACCTTGAGCTCATTATGATGATGCACTACCGAGTGGGTCCAGTGATACCTCTCCATAACACAGAGTGACAAATCCCAGTCTCGATCCGTGTCAACCCAACAGACACTTTCGGAGATACCTGTAGTGCACCTTTATAGTCATCCAGTTACGTTGTGATGTTTGGTACACCCAAAGCACTCCTACGGTATCCGGGAGTTACACGATCTCATGGTCTAAGGAAGAGATACTTGACATTGGAAAAGCTCTAGCAAAATGAACTACACGATCTTGTGCTATGCTTAGGAATGGGTCTTGTCCATCACATCATTCTCCTAATGATGTGATCCCGTTGTCAACGACATCTAATGTCCATAGTAAGGAAACCATGACTATTTGTTGACCAACGAGCTAGTCAACTAGAGGCTTACTAGGGACGTATTGTGGTCTATGTATTCACACGTGTATTACGATTTCCGGATAATACAATTATAGCATGAATAAAAGACAATTATCATGAACAAGGAAATGTAATAATAATCCTTTTATTATTGCCTCTAGGGCATATTTCCAACACCCCGGAAAGTAGCACCTCCCAATATCAGCCCGACGGAGCCCAGTCCCGGACATGGCCCCTCTGATCAAGCCGGCCTCCTCCGCCGAGTCGACGACGAGGATGCGGGATAGGCATCGTCGACATCGACGCAGGATTAATTGCTTGAACTAAAAAAATAAACTAGTTCTATTAATTTTCTTGCTAAAAATAAACTACTTCTATATATAGTAAAATAAAGTAGTTTTATTAAATCAACTAGTTCAACTACAAAGCACTTACTATAAATAAATAAAGTGGTACTTACTAAAAATATACTACTTCTATAGTAAAATAAAGTAGTTTTATTAAATCAACTAGTTCAACTATATACTAAGCACTTACTATAAATAAAATAAAGTAGTACTTACTAAAAATAAACTAGTTTAACTAGTTCTATTATTTTTCTAACTAATTATATTAAACACTTTCTCTTCTTATTTTCCTTTTTCCTCTCCTGCTTTTTCTTCTAAATATGAACATATACATATAAATGACTTTGATCATACACAATTTTCCTATACATACACAATATGAACATATATATACATAAATTGACAAAGAAAATTCTATGAACAAAATTACAACAGAAAAAAACCATAAAAATTCTATGAACAGAAAAAAATCATAAGAAATTGACATATTCGATCTTTGCATATATATGAACATACAAACATGCATATTCAACAATAATATCACCAAAAAAATCTATGAACGGAAAAAAAATCTAACACAATATGAAAAAAAATCTAACATAAAAATCTATGAACAAAATCTAACTCAATTAACTATACACATCTAAATTACTACACATCTAAATTAACTACACATCTAATTAAATTAGCAAAATTCATATAAGCTCACGGAGATGGCGACGGCGTGAGGAGCGCGGCGAGGGTGACGGGCAGGGGACGGCGACGACGACGATGCGTCAGGGGCGGCACGGCGACGGGCGATGGTGAGGGGCGGCACGGCGACGGGCGACGAGCGAGGCAGGGCCGGCGGTGTCGCGGGGCACGGGGCGCGGGGCGGTGACGGCGACGACGAGGCGGAGAGGGGCAGCCTGGCGGCGTCGGGGCAGGGAAGAACAAACTGAACGAAATTTGCATGAGGGCCAGTTATATAGACGAGGCCTTTGGTCCCAGTTCGTGAGACAAACCGGGACTAATGCGTCCTTTCATCTCGGTTGGTGCCACCAACCGGGACCAAAGGCCTCTTTTCAGCAGCCCAAAGGGCGGGACCAAAGGCCTTGTGCTGGCGCGGTGTGGTGGAAAGTTTAGTCCCACCTCGCTAGCTGAGGGAGCTCAGCACCTGTTTATAAGCTGCGGTGCAGCTCAGGTGCTGAGCTCCTCTTTAATATGCAGGCATTAGTTGCCTACCCTTGTCACTGCCGTGTTGGGCCTATTGGGCCTGCAGGCCTGCATCCTGGCCCATGTACAGATGGGTTTCTAGTCGTATGCAGTCCGTGTGGCCCATTGGGTGGCATTTTTATTTTTTCCAGCTTTTTTTGTTTTTTGAATTATTTATTTTCTTTTGATTTTTTCTTTATTTTTTTATTCTTTTTTCTTTTAGCTCAGAATAATTATAATCTTTCAGTTACTCCATTAGTTTCCAAATTTGAATAGTTTAAATTTTAATTTTTTGAAATTTGTGTGAATCACTAGTTTGTGAATAACTTCACCATAAAAATATATTTTGAGTGATTGTTTTTCCTGCTATTTAATATTAACGCGTTTTATCATTATATTCAAAAACAGATTTTGTTATTTTAGTTTCTATAAAAAATCTTTATGAAAATTCTTTTTGCTACTAAAGTTTCTAACAAAAAAATTATTTATGATAATTCTTTCTGCTTTTCATTTTTTGGAAATTTTAGTTGCATACATTTTATAAAATTTTAGTTTAAAAAATACTAGAGGTTTATAAAATCTTTTTAGTTGCTTCCTTTTGCTATTAGAGTTTTATGAAAGCATTTACTGGTTTTTTTGAGCTATAAAACCTTGAAATTGAAAAGAATTTCAAATGAACTCTGAAAAGGTTGAAAGTTGGCATGGTATCATCATTTCACCCACATAGCATGTGCTAAAAAGTTGAGAGGGTTATGGGAAAAACTGGATACACTTCGTGTACAAAACGGACAATCTCTTTCGAAGTATCAGGGTTTCATATGGAAACTCATCTATTACAACAGGCATTTCAAATGAAAGTTGGCATGGTATCATCATAATAGTTGTGGAGAAAGTCTTTACTTTTTCTTCGCTTGTGTCCTTTCCTTATTGCGCCATAACCATAGATAATCTTCATCATTTATCAGGATTCTTGAGTCAACCTTGACTTTGAAGGGAGGAATTTCATGAAACGTTTCATAATCTTCAGACATGTCTGTCTTGCCCGCCACTCCCAAGATGTCCCTTTTTCCTGATAGAACTATGTGGCGCTTTGGCTCATCGTATGATGTATTCACTTCCTTATCTTTTCTTTTTCTCGGTTCGGTAGACATGTCCTTCACATAGATAACCCGTGCCACATCGTTGGCTAGGATGAATGGTTCGTTAGTGTACCCAAGATTGTTCAGATCCACTGTTGTCATTCCGTACTATGGGTCTACCTGTACCCCGCCTTCGGACAGATTGACCCATTTGCACTTAAACAAAGGGACCTTAAAATCATGTCCGTAGTCAAGTTCCCATATGTCCACTATGTAACCATAATAGTGTCCTTTCCCCTCTCAGTTGCTGCATCAAAGCGGACACCGCTATTTTGGTTGGTGCTCTTTTGATCTTGGGCGATCGTGTAAAATGTATTCCCATTTGTCTCGTATCCTTTGTAAGTCAATACAGTCGAAGATGGTCCCCTGGACAACGAGTACAGCTCAGCACAAACAGTGTTCTCACCTCTGAGACGTGTTTCCAACTAACTGCTGAAAGTCCTGATGTGTTCACTTGTAATCCGGTCGCCGCACCGCTCCGGGTGTTTGGAGCGCAGACTGTTCTTGTGTTCATCGACATACGGGGTCACCAAGGTAGAGTTCATTAGTACTGTGTAGTGTGCTTGACACCAAGAATATCCGTCCCTGCATATTATTGAGTCCCCTCCAAGCGTGCCTTTTCCAGTCAGTCTCCCCTCATACCGCGATTCAGGGAGACCTATCTTCTTAACGCCAGGAATGAAGTCAACACAAAATCCAATGACATCCTCTGTTTGATGGCCCATGGAGATCCTTCCTTCTGGCCTAGCGCGGTTACGGACATATTTCTTTAGGACTCCCATGAACCTCTCAAAGGGGTACATATTGTGTAGAAATACGGGGCCTAGAATGACAATCTCGTCAACTAGATGAACTAGGACGTGCGTCATGATATTGAAGAAGGATGGTTGGAACACCAGCTCGAAACTGACAAGACATTGCACCACATCACTCCTTAGCCTTGGTATGATTTCTGGATCGATCACCTTCTGAGAGATTGCATTGAGGAATGCACATAGCTTCACAATGGCTAATCGGACGTTTTCCGGTAGAAACCCCCTCAATGCAACCGGAAGCAGTTGCGTCCTAATCACGTGGCAGTCATGAGACTTTAGGTTCTGGAATGTTTTCTCTGCCATATTTATTATTCCCTTTATATTCAACGAGAAGCCAGTCGGGACCTTCATACTAAGCAGGCATTCAAAGAAGATTTCCTTCTCTTCTTTGGTAAGAGCGTAGCTGGCAGGACCTTCATACTGCTTTGGAGGCATGCCGTCTTTTTCGTGCAAACGTTGCAGGTCCTCTCGTGCCTCAGCTGTATCTTTTGTTTTCCCATACACGCCCAAGAAACCTAGAAGGTTCATGCAAAGGTTCTTCGTCACGTGCATCACGTCGATCCAAGAGCGGACCTCTAGGTCTTTCCAGTAGGGTAGGTCCCAAAATATAGATTTCTTCTTCCACATGGGTGCGTGTCCCCCAGCGTCACTTGGAACAGCTAGTCCGCCAGGACCCTTTCCAAAGATTACGTGTAAATCATTGACCATAGCAAGTACGTGATCACCGGTATGCATGGCGGGCTTCTTCCGGCGATCTGCCTCGCTTTTGAAATGCTTCCCTTTCTTTCGACATTGATGGTTGGTCGGAAGAAATTGACGATGGCCCAGGTACACATTCTTCCTACATTTGTCCAGGTATATACTTTCGGTGTCAGCTAAACAGTGCGTGCATGCGTGGTATCCCTTGTCTGTCTGTCCTGAAAGGTTACTGAGAGCGGTCCAATCGTTGATGGTTACAAACAACAATGTGTGCAGGCTAAATTCCTCCTGTCTGTGCTCATCCCACGTATGAACACTATTTCCATTCCACAGCTGTAAAAGTTCTTCAACTAATGGCCTTAGGTACACATCAATGTCGTTGCCGGGTTGCTTAGGGCCTTGGATGAGAACTGGCATCATAATGAACTTCCGCTTCATGCACATCCAAGGAGGAAGGTTATACATACATAGAGTCACGGGCCAGGTGCTGTGATTGCTGCTCTGCTCCCCGAAAGGATTAATGCCATCCGCACTTAAACCAAACCATACGTTCCTTGGGTCACGTGCAAATTCAGCCCAGTACTCTCTCTTGATTTTTCTCCACTGCGATCCGTCAGCGGGTGCTCTCAACTTCCCATCTTTCTTACGGTCCTCACTGTGCCATCGCATCAACTTGGCATGCTCTTTGTTTCTGAACAGTCGTTTCAACCGTGGTATTATAGGAGCATACCACATCACCTTCGCAGGAACCCTCTTCCTGCGGGGCTCGCCGTCAACATCACCAGGGTCATCTCGTCTGATCTTATACCGCAATGCACAGCATACCGGGCATGCGTTCAAATCCTTGTACGCACTGCGGTAGAGGTGCAGTCATTAGGGCATGCATGTATCTTCTGCACCTCCAATCCTAGAGGGCATACGACCTTCTTAGCTGCGTACGTACTGTCGGGCAATTCGTTATCCTTTGGAAACTTCTTCTTCAATATTTTCAGTAGCTTCTCAAATCCTTTGTCAGGCACAGCATTCTCTGCCTTCCACTGCAGTAATTCCAGTACGGTACCCAACTTTGTGTTGCCATCTTCGCAATTGGGGTACAACCCTTTTTTGTGATCGTCTAATATGCGATCGAACTTCAGCTTCTCCTTTTCACTTCCGCATTGCGTCTTTGCATCAGCAATGACCCGGCGGAGATCATCATCATTGGGCACATCGTCTGGTTCCTCTTGATCTTCAATAGCTCCCCCCGTTGCAACATCATCGGGCACATCGTCTGGTTCCTCTTGATCTTCAACAGCTCCCCCCGTTGCAGCATCACCGTATTCAGGGGGCACATAGTTGTCATCGTCCTCTTCTTCTTCGTCGTCTTCCATCATAACCCCTATTTCTCCGTGCCTCATCCAAACATTATAGTGTGGCATGAAACCCTTGTAAAGCAGGTGGGTGTGAAGGATTTTACGGTCAGAGTAAGACTTCGTATTCCCACATTAATGGCATGGACAACACATAAAACCATTCTGCTTGTTTGCCTCAGCCACTTTGAGAAAATTATGCACGCCCTTAATGTACTCGGAGGTGTGTCTGTCACCATACATCCATTGCCGGTTCATCTGCGTGCATTATATATAATTATGTGTGTCAAAAGCAAGAAAATCAGACAAGTATCTATGTAGAGTAAGAAAATCAGACAAGTCTCAATCTAAATAAGAAAATCAGAAGAAGATAAGAACAAGAGGCTTACCACGGTGGTGCCGGCGACAAGATCGGCGCGAGCGATCAACGGCGGTGAAAACGGGGATGGGGCGTGACGGACCGCTAAATCTAGACAAATCTCGGGAAAAATGGAGCTCCGAGGTCGAGCTTCGAGAGGAGAAAGCTTAACTAGTGTGGCTCGGGCATTTCATCGAACACCTCATGTGCATAGGAGGTGAGCTAGAGCACCCAAATGCCCTCCCCTCGCCGGCCAGAAAAAACAGAGTGCTATGCCGCGGCGGTGGGTATATATAAGAAACTTATTTGTCCCGGTTCGTGGCATGAACCGGGACTAAATCCCCCCCCCCTTCTATACCGGTTCATGGCACGAACTGGTACCAATGGTTGTGGGCCAGGAGCGTGGACCATTGGTCCCGGTTCATGCCTAGAACCGGGACAAATGGATCCAGACGAACCGAGACCAATGCCCATGAGGCCCCGACAGGCCCCCTGGGCTCATGAACCGGGTCTAATGCCCCCCATTGGTCCCGGTTCATGAAGAACCGGGACTAATGGGCTGGCCAGGCCCGAACCAAAGCCTTGTTTTCTACTAGTGAAGCAACCAAACAATATACAGATGTTGGTTATTTGTGTGCATTATCTCAATTAGGCCCAGCTGGGACAAGTATGCAAAGTGGCAAAAAATGATGCGAGCAACCAAACGCGTCCTTTGTTGTTGTCCAAGTTGTAACGAACTTGTTATTGTATTCAATAAAAAAGCTGAGACATGTGTTCCCCATCCCTCGCGTCGTCCGCTCGAGCGACTCGGGTGTGAAACCCCAGTGCCGCCTCCAACCCCCACGTCCTGACGCCTCTCCCCCCGCCATGGTCGGTGGCTGCCACCGGGCCTGGCCCGTGTGGTGGTAGGCGACGGTGGGGCTTCCCCACGCGCCATAAGCTGGTTTTGCCCCTGTCGCCCCCGCCCCCCTAGTCGATGCTTTCGGTCCTCCTCCGACCCCTACCCGGCGACGATGCCCTTCCCTACTGTCGGCCCGTCACAGAGCCTGTCATGGCCGCTGGTGCTGGCCTGAGCCCTTGTGCTTGGTGGATGAATCTTGTTGCTACTCTACCCGCCGGATCTGGTGTTAGTGGAGGCCCTGGTGGCGGAACGCCTCTCGATCCATCCACCTCGTGTCATGACAGGGGCGTGGCCCCGTACCTTCTCACGTTGTCGCGGCCGCCCTTGTGTCGCTGGATTTGGTGCCCCGGCGGGTGTTGACAAAAAAAATCTGGTCGGATCTGCGTGTGTGGGGGAGGGGGTGTTGCAGGCGCCTCCTCTTCCTTCGTGGTGCTCGGTGGTGACTACAGAAGTGCTCCTATTGGTGGTGGTCGGCGTGGTGGCTAGCTGTGGATGGGATATGCGTTGTGGGTGGATGTCGGGGTGGCGGCCTCGGACTTGGTGGATGGCATCGGCTTGCGGCAAGCGGCGTTGGAGGGTGTTGTCCTATGACTTCAGCCGCGCGGGGCGGCGAGGTTGCGGTGTCCGTGTGTCGTGGTGTGCTAGGTTTCCCGCGGCCCTCCTGGACGGATCTGGTCCAAGTGGACCTCTTTGGCCTAGGAGTCAGGTGTTGTGGAGGGCGACCGGGAGGGGGGGATCCTTCGTTGTCGGTAGAGGCCACGATGTTGGCGACGCCTTTGACGCCTTGTCAAAGTCCCCTCCTACCTCCTACCCTCGTACTTTGCTATGGGTGAAAACTCTGTTCCGCTTGTGTACGGCGGCAGTGTTGCGTCGTCGCTACCCTTCTTGGAGGCATCGTCTGGGGGACACAGGTGTGATGTGGGCACTCTGCTGCAGGGATTGGGATGGCTAATGGTGTTTCACGCTCTTCTTCATCTTCGCCGGCAATACGTTCGTCTATGCCAACCTTTGTCATACGGTGACGCGTTTTTGCTTGCGCTTGTGCGGTCTGGCTGTGGCGGTCCGAGAGGTCGTGGAAGGGCATGCATATGCTTGCGGCCCTTCGATCTCCTCCACCTTGCCAACTCGGTCATCGTTGCTCATCCAAACTCGTGGTGAGCGCTTTGCCTTCTGACGGTTCGGCGCCCTTCGAGCCAGGGCGAGAGGGTAGTGGCCCTCTTTCGGTGGCAGGCGGATGGCATGGCGACCGTGCTTTGATCTTCGTGGAGTGGGCTTCGAGGCTGCCCTCCGATGTTGGCGACTCCTTCCTCTGTTTTTCTCGTTCCGCTTGTCTTGCCGTTTGGTTGTAAGGTGACCCAGCACCTTGTATCTTGCGCCGTTTTCTCTCTTTCTTCCCGTTGTAATGTCATCACCCTTATAATCCTGGCCGCTTGATGGCTTTGTTAATTCAAAGTCGGACTTGGTTCGGGCCTTTCTCGGGCGCGGCCTTAGCCTTTTCTCTAAAAAAAGCTGGAGACATATTGTACTCCATCGTGGCTTCATGGCACCAAGTTCCATGGCATTGCTACAAACATTGTGAAGTTTGTGGTACATCCTATGACAGTGGCTGACCGACACGTGCATATGCTCCGTAGAAAAAAAATTGTTTTCATCAAATGGATCAAAAAGAAGCAAAGAAGTGTGGTGAGACCGCAGCGCGAGACGGTTGGCACGCTAGAGCCAAGTGTGTACAACGGTCGGTTTGTTCGCATTTTAAAGCTTTGGCCTCATCGGATTCGACGAGCACCGTGAATTACTACCTCTCCATATTCCGAAGGCACTTTAATCACTTGCTGATCAGTTCCCCATGCGTGCGTGCGAGATTTCCTTCTCCTCGGTTTTAAAACAAGCCGTAGTAGGCCACCGGAATGTCCTCACCTCGCCCCTTGGACTCCACCTGAACTATGGCCGCCATCAACATCAAGCTCGCCGTGGACAGATCCTGCAACCGTGTGTTGTTCGCCGACGCCGGCTCCGACTTTGTCGACGTGCTCCTTAGCTTCCTCACGCTTCCCCTCTCCGCCATCCAGTCCTGCTCAGCAGGCGCGCCATCGCCAGGATGCCTCTCCAACCTCTGTGACAGCGTAGAGCGCCTCAGGAACAGTAGGCTGCTGAAGGTTGAGGCCTGCCATGGCATGCTTCTCACCCCTGCTCATACCGATGAGTTCAAGTATGTTTATAACTACTTCTGGAGCATTACCCCCAGGAGTATATGCTACTCCGTACAATCTGAGTACGCTTTCACTTATTCTTCTTGATTTTTACTTGACTAAATCTCATTGTCAGGCTCTACAAGTCAGCTAACAGTTACTGCAACGAAGTCCTTATCAAGGGCTCCAAATGTTGCGTAGCCATGGCCAGACTCCTGCATGTCTACAACCAAGCAGGCATCAGAGAGGCGTTTGTAAGTGGCAAAGAACGGTTTGTGATCAGTGATGACATGACAATCAAACTGGCATCCACCAGCAGCATGCAGTCACTGGCTCAGGCGTTCGATTCTGATGGAATCGGCCATGACTTTGAGGTGATCCTAGCTAGCGTCGACTGGCAGAGGGTAAGATGATCGGTTAGTATATACGACGTTGTTTTTGTTTGGATTGTAGCAGAGTCATTTGTTTTCTAATACTCTGCACTTGCTTTTGATTTAGGTTTTATTCATGCTGAAGGCCTCCCTTTCTTCAGATACCGTACTCACTGATGCATTCCTATCAAAAAGGACTGATAATTTGAAACCTATCATCGGTCAGAAAATTCTACCGTCCGATCAACATTCTGCAGGTTCTTCACCAGAAAGCAAGATCAAGATCTTCTACGACACCAGTGAGAAGAAGGTTCGTGGACCTGCTCCTCGGTTTCTTGACTTACCCAGTGAGTTGTGTGATCAAGCACACGGGAGTCGGCACTTGCCATCTTGGCAGGTTCTTGGACAGTCTTTACCGCAACGTCATCGATCTCGACGATGCTGGGTGCTTAACAGGTATCATCCCCAAGATTAATTTGCTGGATCCAAGCCTTAAACCGTTCGACATTTTCAGCAACGTCCTGTGTCGGCCGCTAGATTGCCACTGCCGGAAAGACACGGTGCCAGAGCTCACATATTGTTGCTGCCATCCTGAGCTTGTGGAGGACCGGAAGTACGTCGTAGGCGATGATCTACTTATACATCAGGCCTCTGCCGTGTCTCTGATGAAGCATTGGTGTGGGAGAAACAAGGCTATGGTAGTGGAGATGGACTTTACCATCGGGAAGCCGGAGGTACTCTAGCTTGTGAACTAGTATTGCCAAACTAACATTTTGTAATTCAGTTTGCTAGGGTTTCTATTAATAATTTTGGTGGTCTTGCAGGCAGTTGCGCTGCTGCGAGCCGTGCTTACTTCGAAGTCGGTGCTCACCGACGTATTCTTCGACAGGCTGGAGGATCATTTCTCCAAGAAGATGCAAATATTCGCTAGGATCCCCAGGGGTAAGACGATAACCGTGGAGGTTGCGAGAGCCGACACCATTGCCACTGTCAAGAGCAGGATCAAGGATAAGGTGTCCATTCCAGCAGGATGTCGTCATGAGTTGGTCTACGGTAGCAGATATCTGAAAGACCGGTGCACCGTTGCCGAATGCAACCTCGTCAGAGAATGTACCGTCACCTGCGAATTCTACAAGAAATGATACATTATACAGACGGCCGCGACGAAGTCTGGTACTTGTTCTGGGCATCTAGCTCCTTTCCATCCAGTCACGGCTACGTGGTATGGACTCTCCTGTGATGGTCAGTCAGCTAGTGCGATTACAGACGATCAGGTGTCCGAGATGTGAGTGCTAGTAGGGCGCTCTGTGAGGGTGTTTCTGCTTTCTGTAACTATATAAGCTTCTGCGAGGGTGTCCGAGATATGATTGACCTGGTAACTAAGCTCGTAGGCGATGTTGGTTTTTTTTTTTCAAAGAAAAAACGCTTCTGTGGGAGTGTTTCTTCTTTCAATGTTTTTTTTAGAATTTTGGAAGAACTGGAAACGCATCCCGTAGTGTTGGGGATCTAAAATAATGCAACACGCAAGAAGAAAACCACAATATTTTGCAAATATATAGTTTGTGAAGAACATCAACAAATTGTTTAGTTTTTTTTTTGCGAGGGAACAAATTGTTTAGTTAACTGCAAAAAAAAGAAGGAATATCAAGAAAACACTATAGGAAAAACATGTGTTGCCTAATGTTACGGCATAAGCCGCGTGTAATTTATCAAGTACTCAACTTACCCCAGTGTAAGCCGAGTATGATCCAAAATATACACGCAAATGCGAAAATGCTAGACGCACGGATGATTACGGGCATTTTACAGGGCAACCTTCTAACAAATCTCTCTGCCTCCTTGATTTTCAGGGGGTGTGGGCCCTTCCTCCCCCAATCCTTAATTCTAATGGTCCACGTCAACCAGGGCGTGAAACCCTGTAAAAAAAACCATTGATGTAGCATTACTCCGGCAAATGCAGGGCCCTCGGCTTAGCACGCTGAGTACCTACAAAACAACTCTCGGCATAAACAGAAATCTCGGCATATTCCACAAAATACACTTGGCTTACACGTAAGTGTCGGCAAAGCAACTGCCACATGGCCGTTCTATAGTTTTGAAAGAACTGGAAATGCATCTCGTAGTGTTGGAGATCTAGGATAATGCAACACGCAAGAAGAAAACCACAATATTTTTTAAATATATAATTTGTGAAGAACATCAAGAGTTTGTTCAGTTAACGCCGGAGTATAATTAAAGGAATCGACGGAACAAGAGAAGGGGGGATGAGTGTCCAGAATAAAATTCATGGTTCCTAAACAGGGAATGAGTTATCAAAATATTAGATGTTGGGGTGTCTGGAAAAGGTGGATTCATATGAAAGAACAGCAACACGAACTCTTTTAGGCATAATTGACTTCAATGAGCTAAATGAAGCATGCTTTGACCGGAGAGACAAGGGTGGCCGCTAACCCTAGGCCCAAACCACCCCTTCCTCTCTCCATCATGCCCTCGTTGTCATTGGGCAAGCCCGTGTAGCACGAGGAGGGCGGCGGCGAGGCTCCCTCCGGCAGCTACTCATTTCCATGGTGTCAGGCGCCCCCTCGCCTGCTGATAAGAGGCTCGGTGGTTTAGATCTGATCCACATGGAGTTGTCGACGCGGCTCAATGTCATCCCATGTAGGCAAAGCATCCCTAGGATAGATATAGCTCCGAGGCTGGATACTCAATAGGGGAGCCCTTGTGCGGAGCATGCTGCGGTGGTGCGGTTGCCCCCTCCAGGAGGAGGCTAAGAGGTGTTCATCATTCTTTACCCTTGTGTTGCTAAAGGCTATGGCTTGGCGGGTTCTTCCCCGGCGAGGAGGTGTCTCCTTGACACTCGGAGTGGAAGACGTCCAACTCTTGGGTGGTGGTGGTCCTGTATCCATGGTTGCTAGTCATGTTGGCTCTCCTGGCAGCGGAGATGGTGATCTCGTGTGTCCCCGCATGGGGGCATTTGGAACCATGGGCAACGGTACGGTCTGGGATGGTGAACTAGTCAAACACTATTCGGACAGCTCTCGGGCGAGCCTCGTGGCGGTTTATTGATCTCCTTGGTTGTGTGGGTAATGGAGAGTGGTCCTAGTAAGGTTGTGCTAGCGATGTGGGCTCAGTGGACGGGTTTTTCAACAAGGTCTGAGGGAGGTACCAAACGAAATCTCGGCGCTACAGTGTTTGCGCAAGTTCCTGGCGGTGTCGAAGAATTCCCGGTGGGCGGCGGCTCCCTGTGCAGCGAAGAGATAGAGATGAGAGAGGGAGGGACGAGAATAGGGAAAGACCTAAGACGCGGCCCCACAATAGTTCACCGGTGGCGTTGACATTTTTTGCCATTTGGACATGATGAGCGGGCCCCAGTTGTCATAAACCTAATCAAATGTTAACCACTCGGCCATTTGGATTTTTTGAAACAACTAACCACACATTTGGTAGGTATCTGCGACAAACGAAAATATAATGGTTTTATGAAACCCTAACCGGAAAAATGGTAGTTTTATACTATTCACTCAGCTGTTGGGAGAGGTCTCCCGCAATTTTAATCTTTGCATCAATCTCTGAATAAGTGAAGATATAGCTGTGGATGGACTAAACCATATAGTAGAGCAAAAATAGTGAAAAGCAGTAAAGGATAAAGAGTAAAGGAGCCTCAGTGTAATCGCACTCGCTCGGAGTAAAGGAGCTCTGGAATTGGGGACAAAAGCCTCCAAATTGGCCCCTCTGCTTTACTGTACCATCGATCCCCAACACCCAAATCCAGTCTCCACAGATTTCGACCACCTGCAAATCCATTGCGTCGTTCTTGGACGGACGTCCTCTGAACTTGTGCGAATAGTCTGCACCTATGGACTCCATCAAGATCAAGCTCGCCGTGGACAGGTCACGCAACCGCGTGCTGTTCGCTGATGCCGGCTCCGACTTCGTCGACGTCCTCCTCAGCTTCCTCACGCTCCCGCTCTCTGCCGTCAAGTTCTGTGCGGCGTCATCACCGGGATGCCTCTCCAACCTCTGCGACAGCGTCAGCCGCCTCACCGGAGGTAAGCTGCTCAAGGTTGAGGCCTGCCATGGCATGCTTCTCACGCCTTCGACCGCCCATGAGTTTGGAGGGTACGCATCTTCTCTTCCCTCTCTTCTCTATATGAAATTACGGATACGGATTAGTACATGAATACATGATAGTTATTCTTAATTCATTTTCTTGACCTTGAATCCTTGGTTTTGTTAAAATTTACTTACATCTTACCGTGCCATGCCATCCTCAGGAGCAGTTTCTGCGATTCTCATGATACGTTTGTCAAGAACCAGCCGAACCTACAGGTAGATGGCGATTTCTGCAGGTGTTGGCAAGTCATGGCTAGACTTGTGCATGTCTACAACAAAGCGAGCTCTGGGTCTGGCATGTTCGTGAGGTGTAAAGAACAGTTTATGGTCAGCGATGACTTGACAATCATGCCAGCATCCACCAGGACCATGCAGTCGCTGGCTCGCAACTTCGGCCCTGGTGCCATCCTCAATGACTTTGAGGAGCTGGAAGTGTGCATCGGCTGGACGGAGGTAGCACTGCTTATTTCGAGCTCCGCTCTCTTTTTCATTGTAATTTTTGCGTGCTTTGAACTTTAATTGTGTGCATCGTATGATGCAGAGGCCGGTGGTGAAACCTTCCTTTTCCGAAAAAAAAAGGGCCGTTCACTCATCAATTCGTTTTCTCCACTAACTTGGATCCTTATTTTAGGTTGTAGCCATGCTGAAGGCTTCTCTGTCATCCGATACGATATTCACCGATATTTTTCTGCCCATGGGAACCAGTGATCATGATGCTCTTGCCACAGTGAAACCGAGCAACAACAAGAAAATCGTAGTAGCTCCCAATGAAGATTCCGGACCTCATGCTACACTAGAATGCAAGATCAAGCTTTTCTATGACGGGCAAAAGAAAAAGGTGATGTATGCTGAATGCAAGCATGAGTTTGTTGATCTGCTCCTTGGTTTCTTGGCTTACCCACTGGGCTGTGTGATCAAGAACATGTATGATAATGGCGTCACCTCTCCTCTGGGCAATGGTGGTGGCTTCGACAATCTGTACATCAGTGTCGTCCAACTCGACGCAGCAGGCTTCATAACAGGTGGGAAGCCCGCTGAGACTTTGCTGAATCCACCCCTTAGCCCGTTCAGCGTGCGCCCTAAGTGCGCCACTCTCAAAGAACACCAAGTGGAACCGGAAAACTTCATGGGTCTGGTACCATATAGCTGGTGTGCTGGCTGTTGTCATGACCTGGTCGAAGACCGAAACTATGTGGTGGACGATGATCTACTGCTGCACCAGGCCTCCGGGATGTCCGTGGCGAAGCACTGGTGCAGGCGAGACAACGCTAACGTTGTCGAGATGGAGATCACCATCGGGAAACCAGAGGTAAGGTAGCTAGAAGCCTAGAATTGTGCAGAACAATTACTAGATCCAGATTTAATTTGTTGTCTTGCAGGCTGTTCAGCTGCTGCAAGCCATGCTTACCTCGAGGACACCGCTGACCGACGTGTTCAATAACAGGCTGGAGGAACACTCCTCCCTGCAAAAAATGCAGATCTCTGTGGAGTTCCCTGCAGGTAAGATCATAACCGTGGAGGTTTCGAGATTCGACACCATTGCCACCGTCAAGAGCAGGATCAAGGATCAGGTGCCCATTCCAGAAGGTCTTCGTCATGAATTGTTCTATGGTATCAAAATTTTGGAGGATTCGTGCACCGCTGCCGAATACAATCTTGTCAGCAAATGTAGCATCGCCCTCGAATTTCGTGAATCAAACGACTAGGAAGACTACGACCGTTTGGTATGATGCCTGGTCGTGCAATCGTTTTGCCGCTGTTCAGTAAGTTCTGGTGCCTGGTGGTAGTAGCAGTGTGTTCTGTCTGTCCTGTAATTTGACAGTGGTGGATGGTGCCTTGCTCTCCTGTAATGATCTGTCTGTCCAGTCTGCTTGAAAAACTTGTTAGTTGCCTGAATGCAGGGGAACTTCTGTTCGTGGTGGTTTCTCCTTCGGATGGAAGACGGAACCGCGGCGAGAAGCCGTAATCGGCATGTTGGTCAGTAAGACTGCAAATGCATCTCAACCAAGCAATGTTGGAGGTATTATAGAACATAATAATTGAACACACAAAAAATAAACCACATTATGTCATATTAATCCAATTTGCGAAGACAAAAAAGGGACTAGCAAAGGCAGAAACAGAATTCAGCATCTCAAAAAAAAAATTGAAGCGGCCTACAGAAACTGGGCTCAGGCAAACCCCAGTGAAGCTTGGAGCCCAGGCCACTGACATTATCCCAGCCTTTCCCAGCATAGAGAGTCAGCCGACGGCATAGGCGGCGAGTCCGGTAGTGAGTTAGCACACCTTTTTTTTCGGAAACAGTTAATTAAGCACATAATCAATCATCAATCTTATCCAAAAAGAAACCATCTGGCCTAATACAGTGTTATTTCTTATTAGAACCAGCGGCTGCCTCCTTTGAATCCTCAGCCGATCTCACAACGACGGCACGTCATTAATTAATCACATACTACTACAATCCTACAAAAAAAAATGTGATGTGACGACGAAAAAGAAAAAGGAAAATTAACAACAGAGCAGAGGCGGCAAGATGCATGCATGCATGCAGCCGCGCGGCGGAGGGGGGGCGGTCAGCGGTCGGCGGCGTGGCGGGGGCGGAGGATGCGGCACTGCTCGGAGACCTTCTGCTGGAGGTAGTAGGGGTGCAGCGGGTGGTCGTTGGCCAGGAACCCCCAGCGCCGGCCGTTGCGCGTGATCCTCAGCAGCCGCAGCAGCAGCGCCTCCGCCAGGTCCCCGTCCCGGTCCCGCGCCACGAACCGCGCCACCCGCTCGATCCAGTGCCGCTCCTCCGCCGGCACCCGCTGCTCCAGCGACGACGGCGCCTCCATCATCCCGATCGGCCGATCCGCTCGTTCGCGTTAGGGTTTGGGTCGATCGCGGCGAGAGAGACAGAGTCAGAGAGAGAGAGAGAGAGATTTCTCGTAGCCGTTTTATTTATACTGGACACTTGGATCCAACCCGCCCGTGGAGACACAAGACAGAACGGGAAGGTTTTTTTTTGGATAAATATTATCCTATTTTGGCAAGGAGTGATTCCCAGCCGTCCGATGCGGCCGAGGCGGACGCATGGGGCATCACGAACCGCTCACTAATTCCACCATTATTATCTAGATCCTCATAAGAAATTAATGGCGCCGTGCTATTTTTTCCCTACATTATTAATGTACTAGTAGTACATTTTTTCATCAAAAAAAGTAGTACTGTAATGGGATATCATTTTTCCTTTTTATACGAAGGATTGTATATTATTTTTACTATCCTTCTTAATTAAAACTGGATTTCCAATGGCTATAAATATAATGTCGATTTTCCTCGCGAAAGGCGGTCATGGCAAGGTTTTAATTCGCGATGTAAATGATGAAGAGGCAGATATTATCCGATCTGGCAAATTCGAGAGGACGAAAACGGCGACACACTTTGCATTCCTTGCTGGTAAAAGATGAGCCAGTAGCATTTTTACAATGGGCGTTTTCAGGAGAAACATTTCTACCATATGCTCGGAGGCATGAGATTTATCATAGGCACCAGCACCAGCACCAGCAAGAGAATGAGGAAGGTATGTGCCCGGTCTTACGGATCTGCGCCGCCTGCTCATCCGTTCGCTCCGCTTCTTGGCTCCTCCTCGCCTCCGCGGCCTCCCTCTTCGCCTCTGCTCTGCGCCTCGCTGACGCCAGCTTCCGAGCAAGCCTGTCGTGCTCGTGAGCTCGCTTTCTTTCCATCTTCGCCTGCGATTCAGAGGAAAGTGATTTCTTTAGATGCTGAACGCTTGACTTTTCTCTCAGTTTTCTTGCAATCTATTTGGCTATCAGCTATGAGCCGTACAGTTCTATTTAGAGATGGTTTCATATGTTAATTCAGAGGAACTAAACAGTTTTTTCAGAAATTCAGAGAAACTAAGCTGTGCTTCTATGCTGTAGTGTCAGTGATTACAGATCAGACCTACGAAATTGCACGATGTGCTTCATATTAGAGGTTTCAGTTGTATCAGATCATCAAGTAACACTTCGTTAAACTCCTTCCATTTATACTCCAAGCGCAAGTGCTAATATCAATATTTAGTCAACATCTCATGATATACCTCTATGCTCTTCATTTCAGCTTCAATTTTTGCTCTCTGGTGATTTTCCCAAGCTTGGATCTTTACCTCTTCCCTCTGAAACCTACAAGAATTGCATGAATATAGATGATTAATTATCAATCTCGTTACGGGGGGAAATGCGCAATCAAGATGATATATACAAGTGTGCAAATCTTCAAATGGGTCAAGCTAGATGGCGTCTATCTCTTTGCACATGTGTATACTTCTACCAAATGACCTGACCAGAATGTCATCACTGCAAGCTTAACTCAGTACTGAGTTGAGGATTGTTACATTACAGTTTAGCTAGTATCCATTAGCGTTAGCAGATAGTGAAGAAGGAGAAAATATACCTTGCAAGATACTTTGCTTTCTCTGCCTCCTGCCAGTCTGCAGCACGGGTCTCTCTGTCGATTTCTAGAGCCTTATCAGCTGGAACATTTGCGAAATTTGCCGTAGCCCTCTCTTCCTTGCTTGCCCATGCAGCTATAGTCGTCTTGCCCAGCCGTTCGCCGAGATCCATAATTTCCTTCCTGGTATTCAACTGTAGCTCCTCCTCAGACATGCCCATCTTGCTGGAATCAATTGTACCGACACCAAATTCTACACTCCGGTTAGGAGTTGGTGTCCTAGTGGAGGTAGGGCTGGATGCTATTATCGGAGTCCCAGTCCGAGAGGGCTCCTGGCTGGCAATCGGAGTCATTTCTGTTCCCATATCTCTCATCGAGACAGACCGAATTACATGTTCTGGTTCCTCGACTATTGGGGCAGTTTCTGCAGGTTTGAGTAAAACGGGCTGCGTGGAACCTGCAAATATAGATTACCCAAAACAAAGTCAGCAGCACATTATAACTGTATCAACAAAACAAAAACAGAGATAACAGATTTCCTTTCTGGTTTAGCTGGAAACCCCACTTGGAACTGTTTGCTGAATAAAGAGAAAATAAGTGGTGAATAATGGCAGATTGGCTTTTCTGTTAAAGGAAACATCAGGCCTACTACAATGATAACATCAGAGCCAGGCCTTTTCGCACCACCAACTGATGTATCATGATGTTATGCTCTACTTGTCCCCGATTCAGCTGACAATAACAACTTCAAATTTGCCGCGCAAACACTTCCAAACAATCCTTGACTCAGTTCAGCATGCTGCATCATAAACAATCATGAAACATGCTAGTTGAACCTCCAAAGTTCAGACACACATCTTAGGATATTTCAGACACATGAAGCAAACATATTGCTCTGAAGTGTCCACAGAAGCATTTTTCAGCTCATGATCACATCACAGTCGTTATCAAGTAGTAAAACAGAGTAAGACAAGATCAAAACATCAAAAGAATGACAAAACCTTACTTACCAACTGAATTACCAGTCAAGGTTCCGGTGTTTCTCGGCACCTCGGCGACCACCTTAGCAGCGGCCGGTGGGCAGGCACCGTGCTCAGGTAAAGCAAATGTCATCTTCTTCGGCGCAAACCCGGCGGCGCTCATCACACGGCCAGTACGGTTCGCCGTCGGGCTCGAAATCCACTTCTCGGCGTCGTCCCACTTCGACGGCGTCGGTCTAGAGAAAGGCGGCAGCAGAGAAGAAACCGCCGCAGGCCTTTTCACCGTGGTCGGCCCTGAAGAGCTGCTCTCGGAGTCGAAGCTGTCGTCGTCCGGAGCCCGGTTCCTTGATCTGTGGCCGCTGTTGCTGGACATCTCGGTGGAGGTGGAGCATTCCAGGCTCCCTGTGGACACGATCATTGGTACCCAAAGAGTTAGTGTTCAGTAAACTGTAGATGATACTATTTGATGAAGTGTAAGTAGGACTTACTCCGGTCGTCGAGCTCGCCGGAGTCGTTGGCCTCGGGCGAGGTGTCCTCGCCGGAGTGCTGGTGCTTCTCCAGCCCGAGAAGCATGGCTCGCAGCTTGGCCGGGGAGAATCCGCCTGACTGCATTGCAGAAGACAGAAAGAGCAGAGGAATTCAGCGAGACTGAAAGAAGGGATCGGGACCGTTTTGTAGAGCGCTTTCCGCGGCGAATTGAACCGAGAAATTGCCAAATTTGACGGAATCGCGGGAGAACGGAGACAAAAGGATCGCCAGCTTTTTAGAAAATCGTGCGCCCGAATGGCCAAGACCCGTCCCAATCCCGTGCGTCCACAGGCACCCGCTGAAAGCAACGGCGCATATTACTGACATCGTCGCCGAATTCAAGACAAAACAGAGCAGAGCAGTAGCATCGACTGAACATGATAGTGAAAGCGGCAGCTTTTCAGCAAAGCGAGCGTCGAATTCGGGGCGGAAACGCCAAGAATGCAGGGTGGATTTGGGGGAAGAAGGGGAGAAGAACAGAGGCCGGGCGACGCAGGGGAACAGTCAGTCAAATGTGGACCAGTCGCTGGAAAGCGCATGGAATTCAGCGACGGCGGGCAGGCATATGCCTGCCTGCTTTCCAAGAACTGGTCGTTAAAAGAAGGATACAGAACTGCGCGACGAAGGAATCTCACGAGGTAGGGCTAGCGGCGGGAACCTCGCGATGGCTACCCACGAACTGCGCGACGAGGGAATCCTATGCTACGGATAAGGAGCGAAATCGCCGAATCGAGCCAAGAAGGCTGGCGCCGAACTGCCAATGCCCTGCAAACCGCGCGTAACGCCAGAAGCGGCAGCCAAGGCACCCAATCGTTCCCGCCATGGGAGGAGCAGGGAGGAAGCAGTACCGCAAGAAACCATGGCGAGCAGCACGAGAAGATCCGATCCGAATGAGAAGGAAAGCAAACCGGCGGCGGGGAGGGGGGGAGACGGCGAACGAACCTGGCGGTGGGGCGGGTCGTGGATGCGCTCGTAGTCCATGGGCGGCGTGGCGGGCTCTGCAACGGCAACGGTGGGGGGGTTGGTTGGGGGTCCCGGTTGGGCTGGGCGAGAGGAGTGGGGAGAAGAAGGGGAGGGGAAGCTTAATTAACGAGCGTGGAGTGGGGACGTGCGAGCGTGCGAGTGGTGGGTGGTGGCCGGTGGGGGTGATTAGTGAATCAAGCCTGCTTGATTAACAAAACAATTTGCCTCCCACGATCCCTGTAAATCCTAATCAATCTACTAGGCGATTAAGACATGCGAGGAGAGGAGAGGAGAGGAGAATGGGAGGGATTGCGTTTGGGTTTTGGAGGATTGCGAGGAGAATCGGGAGTGCGGTTGGATCCTTTTCCCGTTCTCCCGTGTTGAATCCATGCGCGCGCTTGTGTTTGTCAGCACACGAGCACGACTCGCTCGCTCGCTCGCGGGATCCTCATCCGCTCCCCCTCTTCTCCGGGCATTTGCATTTGTTTGCTCTGCTGGTGACTTTGTCAATCGCATCTCATTCTCTCAAGACTCGCTTGATTAAGGGCATCTCCAGCCGTTGGCCCCCAGGAGGGGCAAAAAAACGCCCCCGGGACGCACCGGCGCTAAACCGCGCACTTGGGGCGTGATGCTCCTCAGTCACGACGCCCAGGGTTAGTCGAAAAAGTCAAACACGGCGCAAAAACAACTCAAATTTAACGTAAACATCGGCGAGTTCATTCAAACTTTAACATATTTTACAAAAAAGAAAAAAAACTACCGCGGGCTACCCCCGCCGTCTCCCTCACCGCCCGCCGTCTCCCTCGCCGCCCGCCCATGCGGTTCTACATGCCGAGGAGGCGGTAGAACCGCGTGTAGTCACCGCCGTCGTCGTCATCATCGTCGTCGTCGTCGTCGCCGCCTCCGCCGTCCCTGCTGCATCCCTCCCCCGGTTGGCGCGGCGGGTTGGGCGGTCCGGGGGCGTCGTCGTCGTCGTCGCTGTCGAGGACCACGACGCCGTGCTCGTCCTCGCGCCCACGCTTGCGGGCGGCGATCTCCTCCAGGGCCCGGCGCTACCGGACCATCTCGTCGCGGAGGTAGTCGTCCCGCGCCCACCGCATGGCGTCCTCGTCGGAGAAGCCGCGTCGGCTATCTCCTCGTACTCCGCGGGGAGGACGGGCTCCGGCTTGGGCTCGGCGAGGACGAAGCGGCCGGTTGGTGGAGAGGCGTTGGCGCCGCCGGAGCTGCGGGTGCGCGCGCTGACCGGCGTGTCCTGGGGCTTCGGCTTGACAGGGCGGAGGCAAGGCGAGCCGCCGGACGAGGAGGAGGACCCCCCGGTCTCCATGCGCCTCGGGGTTCAGGAGCTTCCCCGGCGGCGTGAGAAGGAAGGGGGAGCGGGGTACTCCAGGCGCGGCGTGTTGCCGCCCTCGATGTACTCGAGGACGACCTCCAACGTGCGCCCGGGCACGCCCCACCACAGAGGCCGGCCGGCGGCGTTGAGCCTGCCGGAGGGCACGACGCCGTTGGTGGCCTCGAGCTGCTCGGCCTGACGGCGGCGGAAGTAAGGTTCCCAGAGCGGGCTGTCGGGGGCGTACCGTGGCGCCTCCCTCGCTGCAAACGGCCGGTTCGAGCGGATGCGTGCAATCTCCGCACGCCGCGCCGCGCCGGTCGGTACCGGGGGCACCGTCACGCCGGCCGCGCTGATCCTCCACGTCCCGGGCACCCGCATGTCCGGCGGGACCGGGTACTCGGCCTCGTAAAGGAGGCGAGCCTCGTCTTCGTGAAGATGGCGGCGGCCGAAGCCGTTCGCCGCTGCGCCGTCGCCTGGGAAGCGCTCGGCCATGGGTGTGAACTAGGGACGGCGAAAGAGAGGAGAGGAGAGGGAGGAAACGACGGCGGCGGGAGAGTGTGAGTCGCCGAGTGCGCCGGGGCGCTTCATATATAGGCCAAGGCGCGCGTGTCACCGTGTGTACGCGTGGCGAGCGAGGGAGGGCGAGGGACGCGCGTCGTCCGGTCTTCACTGCGCCGCCCGTGAGGCATCAACGGTGCAGGCTGACCGGCGCGGCAGCGCGGCAGCTTTGGCATTGATTCGCCGCGGGAAACGAGGCGATGAGGACGACGAAGGGCCGAGAAGAGAGCCGTGTCGCTGACGCGGCGGGCCCGCGGCTTTTTCGCGCCAAAACAGTTCGCCCGGCGCCCCGGGCGCCCCCCAGCGCGCCGGGTTCGGGCTGGGTCCGCCGGCGCTGTTTTCGGCCCAAGCCGGCGAAAATCGGGCAGCTGGGGGCGCGACTGGGCCATTTTTTCAGCGCCGGCGCGAAAAAAACGCCTGGGGAGGCCTTTCTGGGGGCGCGGCTGGAGATGCCCTAAGCAACAGCATTACGGTAACTCCAATGAGGCGACCCATTTCGTCCATCACCGTCCGTTTGGGTCGGCGCCGCGCGTCCGTTTTCGTCTGCTTGCCGACTCATTCCCGGTCCATTTTATGAGCCGGATTTACGTCGGCGCGGACACAAGACGGACGCGCGCGCTCGCCCTCTCTCCTCCCCAGGCCCGCTTGGCAGTGGCGCACACCCTCGCCCGCCTGCTTCGTCGCCGTCGCCGCCGGCCATTTTTTCCGATAGAAAAAGGATACATAGATAGTTCTAGCGTACACAGATAAAAGAAAAGGTCAACTACTCGTCGCTTTCCGACTTCGACTCGGTAATGTCCTCCTCCGACGTCTGAATGTAGGCGTCAGCAGCCCGCTCGTCCTCGAAGTCCCACCCCGACGTTTCTCGTAGCTTCAGTTTCAATTGAGCGGGCTGCTTCCGCGCACGCTTGTCCTCCAGATAGGCGGCTCGCTCCGTCCTTCTCGCCTCCCTCTCCATCCTCCTTTGCTTGTAGAACTGGCGCTCGTCGACGATGTCGTGCGAGAAGCGTTCGTGCCACATCATGAAGGCTTCCACGTCCATCTCGGCTATGGCGAGGCGACGCTGCCGCCTCCGGTGAACACGACGATCCTCGTCGGTGAAAAGTCGCGCGAGAGGCGCGAGATCCTGCGCCCGCTGGCTCGACACGTCTGAAAAATTCATCTCCCGACTAGGCCGCCGGAGGCGCCACGCCACCGCGTCGTACGCGCGGGCCGCCTCCTCTGCGGTGTCGAAGGTGCCGAGGATGAGGCGTTTCTCGCCAAACAAGATCTCGGAGGAGAAGGCGACGGAGCGGCGCTCGCGGACTCCGCTAAAAGCTGAAGCGCCCAGACGACGCATCGACATGGTGGCGCAGAGGCGGCGAGGCTAATGAGAGGGGGCGGGACAAGTGGGGAGGGAGCGCCTTCTTATAACGAGTGCATGCCGCGGCGTGCCAAAACAAGCACGCCAACCTTTCCTGCGCTCTAGAGCGCCAAAACCAGCGCGCGCACTAGGCCGATCCCCCCCCCCCCCCACCCCCGAGCGCGAATCTTTCCCGCGCGCTGGAGCACAAAAACCAAGGCGATGACATGGCCGCTGTCATAAATCTAAAGCGTGCGCGGTCATGAAATGGGTCGCCGCGTTGTGTGCACTGCCGACCCAAATTTAAAATAGGGCGGACGCCAGGCGGGCGGCCGACCAAAACGGACAAAAGCGTCATCCGTTTGGGTCGGCTCGTTGGAGTTGCTCTTAGAACGTAGTTGGTATATAGTCATGAACAAAAACACCATTGTACTGCATTTTGAGGAGAAATGCAGATGGTAGGACAGTACAGTACTAGTATTAATCATGGATCAGCGGTACCGGCTCACGTTATAAATGGTACTCGTAGATCAGTGCCGCACGGCGACGGACGGGGAAAAGGATAGATCCTGTCTGAATTGAAGCCGTCTCGAGCCCTTCACCATTGCCACTGCAGTACGCATCCGCAGAGGGACGGGACGGGACGGCAGCGAGCGCGGCGCCGGTTACGTTACGTGCGCCGCAGTCTGCTCTCCTCCCCTGACGCAACAAACACTATTCAAACTCCATTTCAAAACAGGTCCGTCGAAAGTCAGGTTAAACAAAAAGGTGAAAGTCAGAGGCGCTGTTTTTACTGTTAATTCTCGTGCTAATCACTCGCTGGAACTCACTTGGTAATCCTACTTAACGAGCAACGGTGGTACGGAGTGACACGTACCAGGTCGTGTGGCACAGTGAGTGGGCGGTGTCAGGGGCCGCACGTGTACTGTGTTAGTACTGGTTGGGGAAAGCCCTATTTTAGTGGGAGGAGTGGGAAATGTTTGTGACGGGTCGGTAGCTCTGAGCGAGCGAGAGACGGGGCGTGCAGACGGGACGTGACGGGAGGAGGAGGAGACGCATCACCACACATGAACCTGGATGCAGAGGTAGCTTAGGGGGTGTTTGGTCGAGGGACTTTTTAGTCCCAGAGATTACAAAAAGTTCCTAGAAATTAAACGGGAGGGACTTTTTCGACAAAGACTAGAAAAAGACTCTATTGAAGAATCTTTTTTGATTAGTCCCTGGGACTAGAAAATATCCTAGGACTTCTGAACCAAACACCGCCTTAGCAGCAGCTACCCGGCGTAGCTGTAGCAGGCACACACATGCAGCAGCAGAGTTCGATCAGGTTCAGACGCTCCTGGTCCAGATCGTGCGTGCCTCTCGTTTCGGTTCCAGTTCCTGTCACTGCGACTTGTCTATTCTTGTCCACGCTGCCGCATATATATACTGACTGCTGTTTCAGCTGAACTAAAACGGCCTCTCCTCTGCTTTACATGATTCTAAAAATGCTGGATAGAAATTAGCATGCTATTATACCACTGAGGACGTCAGTCTCGTTCTTCGCACATAGAAATTTGAAGAAAAGGAAAAGGGGCTAAACGGACAGTAAAATTCATGTGTTTTTCCTTTGAAATCGAGACCGCGAAATATTTTCTTTATTTTTCCTTTGATGCATTCCTTTGACATGGCCTAAATATTGTCATCGTAGGAAAATGTATCCATTCCTATGTGTTTTCTCCGCTATTCCTTCGAACCAAAGGAGACCTAAACTGTTTCTTGTCGAATGCTGTACTCCCTCCGTTCGGAATTACTCGTCCAAAAAATTAATGTATCTAGATGTATTTTAGTTGTAGATACATCTATTTTTATCCGTTTTTGTGACAAGTAATTCCGAACGGCAGGGAGTAGACGCAATGCAGTTAACCTGAAATTTTGCTACCGACCCAACATCCAGAAGCTGCCTCCAAACTCCATGACAATAACACTTTAGTGGATGTTCACTTTCTCCATGCAGCCATGGACTCCTTCAGGAAACATGACCATGTGTTTCTGGTCGTACAAGGCACGACATTTAGGGGAACAGACTATATACACTAGCACTAATATATGTAGGAGTAGTTGACAACGAGGACATACGCTGCTAAACAGCCACAAGCTTGCTCCGACAGAGATGCCTAATCATTTGACAGGACAAGGAATGTATGCTAGGTGGGTTAGGTTCATGCAATTGTGCAATCACTTGATGCATGATTGGCCACGTAGGACTCTGACTAAACGGGCGCATGTGCAAATGGATGTAGTGTGTAGGCTTAATTTGCTCGGCTGTCAGGTTAAAAACTAATCTGAAGAGCAAATCTCCATGCATTCTGATGCCAACCGGAGGTTGAAATTTAGAAGAGAATGCTATGGTTCAGAAGGTAGGCCGTTGGTGTTGCCGTGATAATGGAACCAAAGGCTAGGCCGGGCCGCTACGTCGCTGGAAGCATTCCCTTGATGGCGATCTTGCGTGCGTGTAAGTCCGAAGTTAGGAGCTGAAAGCGTTCCCTTGATAGCGATTTCCCAACAGCTGCCGCCCTAACGATTGTGTACTTGTGGGGGCTCATTTCCTGTTTGGAGGTTTGCCACTTGCCAGGACCGTTTCGTAAAGATGTGTAAGAAATACGGTATGAAGAAGAAATAAGCGTTGCGTGATTTCCATCTTTTTCATTTGTGTTTACTATCCGGTCAATTTTTACTAACTTAAAATTCAGTATCAAGAGGATATATAATGCAAATGAGGCACACCTGTTTAGAGTCTATCATAAATAAAGAAAAGGACATATTCACAAAAATAAAGTCGCATTTTTTTTACAAAGGCTGAATTTTATTGACGAGGTTCTTTGACGGTAACGCCTTTAGGAAGGGAGCGACGTTCAAGCACCGCTATCGGATCCAACCACCCAAAGTCAAATTCTAACTTTTCTAACTTTTCAACCTGAAAATTCAGTCCAGACATATCCAAGCACAACAAGGTAACAATGTAAAAACATCGTCACTGCCAGATACAACCAATTCGGGTTACACCTAGGCTTTCACCCGGAGTTCAAGACCAGGTGCCCATGTAGCACCACCATCGAAGCCACTCATGTGTTGTCGCTACCACCTCTCCGTAATCCCAACAGCTACATGTGATGTGTGATCGCCGCTGCTGCACAACCATCTCTCCGTGTCAAGGCGTCACGAATTGAAACCGGATCTGGAGGGAGAAACCCTCACAAAGATGTTTCGGTGGCCACCGCAATCCTCGGCGAGGTCGCTGCCTCACACCAGAGTTGTAACCACAAGGACAAACACCGACGACTGAGTACATTACCACCGACTACCACCTCGTCGGAGAGAGATCTCCCAGGCCCGTGGACCCCAGGGGACGACATTGCCAGAACTCGAGAACCCTTTGGTAGCGCCTCCAGGACGCCCGCACATGCCCAGACTGGATATGGCTGAGCAGTGCTGCCATACCCTGGACTACCCATGTCGCGGCTGTGGGCTAGGTCACCACCCATGCGTCATTTTCCACATGGGGGAGAGAACCGCAACATGTCACCACGACTTCCATGTTCTGAGCCACCGTGGCCCCACACGATGCAACCACCACCATCGAAAAGACCCCACCACCGTTTGGCAGTGGGGCCCGCCGTCACTGCAACGCAAGCCGACGATAGCAGCGGAACGAGGATCCATGTCAGGGTTGGCTACGACAACCCTAGGGTTAGCTCCTAGCATCGCCTGGCAAGCGTTGCTAGGGGTATTCGGCTGAATCTTTTTCCTAAATGAGTATCCAACAATAAAGTCATATGAAACCGACTATGCATAGTCAAAGGAGGTGGTGGAACGATCCGGAGACTATGTTGTCACTCATATTGTGTAATAACCTTCTTGGCCACCCACTTCAACCACGTACACACCGCCTTGAAGAGCAGTTGAAACAATGTTCAGTGAGCATAGACCACGTACGGAGCCAGTGCATACAATGGATGCCCTACATAGGTGAAGATAACTTTATATTAAACACAATATCGTTCCTACAAAACTGAAGCGGCCATAATAAGACAGACGCTCAAACACTTATTATGTGTTAAAACCTATATGGTATTCCGTCAAGTCAGTGACTATATATATTGGCAACACTTGACAGAGGATATAAATTTGATGCTATTTGGATTGATGGCCACGTAGAATGTGCAAACTTACATTGGAAGAAGAGGTCTTTGATTGTCTCATCATTAGTAAAATATACGACATTTCTGACTTCCATGCCAATTGGCGACGAGGTTGTTTTTAGTTAGCACAACTATCCTCCAAAGATACCACATGAAGTTCTTCACTTTTAGTGGTATCTTTGATTTCATTTTTCTTTTTTTGCATTGGGATCTCTGACTGCATGAGAGCATGGTACATAGAGTCGACTATGAAGGACCTTGGTGTAATTAGATTCCAGCAACCTGTCTTTGTGTCTAAGCCAATTGAATATAGATGGGTTAAGAGATGATACCATAACATAAGACGGAAGACAATCAAATCCACCCAGATGATACATCCGACGGGGAAGAGCTAAGCACATGCGCAAGAGCATCATTCTTATCGCAACCGATCCTCCTCTCCAGTGGGCTCGAACAGGGGAAGTCGGAAGCACCAAATAGGGTTACGCCATAAAGTAGAGGAGACGGAAGTAGAGGAAAGGATATGTGAGAGTAATGTTGCTGCACAAACCTGTTCGCCACATGAAGGTCAGTTCATTTCAATCCAGATGGACTGGCCCGCACATTATCTCTGCTACAATTCCCACTGACATCACGCTCTCTAGCCTACAAAAATCTTCACCCCTATGTGCAGAAACACCATCAATAAATAGACCCTTTCTAGATGATTCTGATCTCAAAACGCCGAAACTCTGAGAGAAAAGAAAATACCCTTCCCGCCCCCTGTGATAGCACAACATGCCACTGTGAGAGTCTTAAATCATAAAGGTGTGGAGCAACTTATGCCCAAAAACATGCAACCGAATCAAGTTATTTGTAGTCGGAAACCATAGGCAAGTCTCTATGACTTTGTGAAGATGAAGCTTTGAGCACAGGCATCTCATGTGCATGTTTGTTTCTAACTCGTTCTCAACATTTTCTGTTCCATTTATGTGCAGTTCAAAATGGTAGTTTTTCCTCGCGTTGTGCGTTTTCCATTATTAGTTATCGTGAGATAGCACCAATGCACACTCTATATAGCTCGTCTCACATTGTAATATGTCAAAGCATTATCTGATTCCAAAGTAGTCATGCATTATTCATCCAAGATCAAACACACGGAAGCTCACATAAATCTATTGTTTCTGCCATTTCATCCTCCTATGCCCACTTGATAAAAATCTCAAAATTTCTAGAGAAAATAAAGATCACTCACCTCTAATACCCAAAATGCTTGTATCACTTTTGTTTTTGATGGTTTAGGTGACCTAAGAATTTTGAATTTTTATATCAAGGAAATAACCACAAAACATGCCCGCAAACCAAATCACTTATGTTCCCTACACTAGTCTAAACCACATTGGATGTTAATTCTACACGTCAGTACTGACATGGACATCAATCCAGTGCGTAAACCCGAACTCCTAGATAAAAATAGTTGGACCAAAGATGTTGTGGAAGACGGCCGGGTAGATAATCAAGAATCACATCTGGAAGTCCTATCGTGGGATAAACAAGACAATCCTTTAGGCTCCATTCTCCATTCGAATTCTTTCTCATAGAGCATGACTATTACCGAAGAGGAAATGTAATGATATTTAGCATGATTTGTGCCTATAAATTTTAGTTAGTCGAGATACTTAAAACTCTCAGTTTTTTCGACCAACTTTGTGGGCTGAGATAGAGAATCAATAGGTTCTCAAATATTTATGCCGAACTTTTTTTATTTTAATGACTCATCGGTTTTTGCCCTAATACACGAAATTGTATAATATATTAACAATATCATTGAATATTGATATATACGATTGTTTATCATACTAAATGAATTTTCTCGTGTTAACTAAACACTTTTTTTGAAACAGGTGTACCCCTTTCCATTGTAATAACGGAAATACAACTGTTTCAGACATAACCAGGAAGAAAGGAAAACGGGTAGCGAGTTCAACGCACTATCAAAAAACCCATTGTACTCGTCCGCCAACGAAACGAGCGCTATGGGGCGAAAACCTGACAACACCAGCTAGGTCTTATCTCGACCACAGACCAAAAGCAAAATGAAACAACCTGATAGACCTTCAAACAGAGTAACTGCTAAGATATACATCGACTCAGAGATGTTACACCATCAGCACGATGGGACCAAGCGCACTCCATCATCAGTCAGGAGGACTTCCCCAACATCTTCCACCGCTTGTCCGGATTCTTCGCAGAGCGTCATCAGCCTAGTAGCAATTGATTTGATCATTTTGGCTCCTTGGCGTAGCTTCACTGCCTCCTCCTTTGGCTGAAGACCTGCCCAATAAAGAAGAATAGAACAGGCCGAGAATATATCTTAAAATGATCAGATGTTGTATTTTTCACCTAAAATTATTTTATTTTAGGGATTTAAGAAGATTGCGTGTTATAATGATTCCTTCACCTTGAATTCAAGATGTTTTTTTTCTTTTTGCAAGGATTCAAGAAGATGTTGTGCCTGGACTTCTGAGAAAAGAAATCAGCTCGGTAATCCTCCTCACGGCACGACACATTTGGTTGGAAAGAAACAGTAGGGTCTTTATCATGTTGCCGTTGCTACCACGAGGGTGATGGCCAAAATTCGTGGCGAGCTGCTACTATGGAAACTTGCCGGGGTTAAGCCTGTGCCTGGTGATGGTAGGTACTCTGTCCGTTCGGAATTACTTGTCGCGAAAGTGGATGTATCCACTTTCGCGACAAGTAATTCCGAGCGGAGGGAGTATGTAGGAGGATAGTGTACCGTTGTCTAATGGTGGTAATGGGAGAAAATATTGGTGACAGAGTGACACAGATTGCTAGCCAGTGTAGGCGGGCCACATTTAGCAAAGTTTGATGGATAGTTCGACACAATTGGCCCGGGTGCTGGTGACTTGTCTACTCTTTTCTTTTTCTCCCGACACAATTGGCCCGGGATTTTCTTCTTCTTCTTAATTGCAGTGAATGTTTGTACCCAAAATTTTACAACCCGATGCCAACCTACAGAAGGCACCTCCGCACCTGCGTACTTGGTGGATGTTCACTTTCTCTATGCATGAGCTGATGAGCATGACCATGGTAGTAGTACTACTATACTAGTACTATTACTACATGCACAGCTGACCTGTTGCAAAAAATTTCTCCCATCAATTGTCAAACGAGGACATGCACAAGTTTGTTGCTCCGACAAAGATGTTTATCATTTTCCAACCGGGCTCACACCCCTTTACATTAATTTTGCAATCAACGAAAATACATCAGTCTGTCCGGAGTATTAGTTCATCACAACCTTCACTCACCAAGCACCAAGCCACATAGAACATCTACCAGCAAAAGGAGACCGAAAGGGGGGGAGCGAGTTGGCGCATCGTCAGGAAACTCACCGCATGATGATCCTAAAACGGACCGTCAGCTATGGGGCGGAAACCCGACGACACTGCAAACCACTGCTCAAGCAAAGACGGTTTTTAGGGAATGGGACTACGACACCTGACTCCGTAAAAGAGGACCAGCAGATA
This sequence comes from Triticum aestivum, assembly GCF_018294505.1. Classification (NCBI taxonomy): domain Eukaryota; kingdom Viridiplantae; phylum Streptophyta; class Magnoliopsida; order Poales; family Poaceae; genus Triticum; species Triticum aestivum. The sequence goes on along the minus strand of NC_057804.1, from coordinate 641,462,203 downwards.
ACAGAATTAATCCAGCGGGCATCAAACCCCAGTGGATAAAGGCTACACTAAATAAGATGCAGAAGATAATCATTTCAAGACTAAATGGGAGCGCACGAATACAATCTGCCCGCCAGAGCAGCCGTCACATGAGCTGGCCTCCTCACCCCAACCTAAAACTTCGTCTTCTTGTCCTCCTTAACCAGCCCTGCCCAATATAACATAAATGAGCAAGCGGTGAAGACAACCTCCAGGGGAGTACGAGCATTATCACGGGGGCTTCATGGGGCTATTGCCCCCCTACCCTATGAAAACTCTTGAGTGTACACCTAATTATTAGGCTTAAATATCAAAGATTTTTCAAAGTTAATGCATAACTTATCTTTTTCGTCCTCTCAACTCTGATTAGCCCCTCAAGAATCTTCATCAAGCTCCGCCACTGGGTGGAGAAGCATAGCTAGACAGGATAAGGAATGCATAAAGAGTGGGTTTAGGTCCATGTAATTGTGCAAGTGCTTGATAATTGGCCACGTAAGACGTTGACTAACCGTGTACTCCACGTCGATCGGTCTGCGGGTGCTCGTGCAAATGGATGTATAGTATATGGCTTAATTTGCTTGGTTGTCAGATTAGAAGCTAATCTGAATAGCAATCCACATCCTTACTGATGCCGACGGGGAGTTGAAACTTACAAGAGTACCAGCTAGCGAGCTGGTTCAAAATATAGGCCCATTGGTGTTGCATAATGGAACCAAGGCCGGCCACTGTCTCGCTCATGATACCGATCTTGCGTGCATGTAAGTCCAAAGTTAGGAGCTCTAAGCATTCCCTAGACAGCGGTCTTCCAACAACTACCGCTGCTGCTGCCCTAATAATCTGAGGAAGGCAATGCATTGCTTGATTTTCATCCCTGTCATTCCTGTTTTTCTTCTGCGGGGGGTCTCTCATTCCTACTAACTTGAGGTTTTACAACAAACTAGTCAAGTTCATACATGAACCTGCATGAAAATTTTCCCAAATTAGGCATGAATGTAGCCACCGGGTTGTTCTAATCAAAACGGTCCATTGCCATCTATCAAATGCTCTCGGTCCATTGCCATCTATCACACCGGTGCACCCTTTAGGTTGGGCCCATGGTGCCATGCTCCGTTCGGTCGTGGAGGCAAGAGTTCATAATCAGTAGAATGTGTTCGTGATGAACAGGAAAGTGCTTGCTGGCCATGTTCATTCAGTAAAACGCAGTCAACTGCTGAATTCTTAACCCGTTGGCACGGAATTCAGATGACTTGCCTCCTACCTCTGATAAGGATGATCTTGTCTTTGCCAGAACTTATGAGAATATAATCTTTACCAATGGACACTTAGAGCAACTCCAATGGGGCGACCCATTTCGTCCGACCGCGGCGGCAACGAGGAAGGCGCTCTACATGCTAGGGGTAAACCCTAGCCAGCACAGCCTCGTCCAAGCCGCCGTCGCCGCGGCCAGCACCGGATCGTCGGCGTTTCCTCGGATGGTGCTGCCCGAGTCACCCCGCGCGTCGGCTTGCAACCCGGTCCCCGGCTTCCACGTCTACCCGCAGGCCTCCCACCTCTCCGGGGAGTGCTCACCCGACGTGAGCGTGGTCGCGCTTTCCACGCATGCGCCAGCGCCCATCGACCTCAACGCCACCCCGGTGGTTGGTGGCTCGTCGTCCGGCGGCACGAGGAAACGCGCACGGCAGACGCCGCCCGCGCGCTCCCAGACGCCCGTAACCTGTTCGAGGGAATGCCGTCCGCCGTTGATGAGGAATTCATGAAAAACCTCATCTTTGAGGGCGGTGCGCCAGGCGCTGGCTACGATCCCGACGAGACACAAAGCCAGGACGGCCGCGGGGCGTTCACGCCGGCCGCTGGCTATTATCCTGACCAGGCAACCTTCATGCGTGATCAAGTCGGCGTCGACCTGGACGGCTTCCCCCTCGACCACGAGTTCCCGGACGACTACGTGCTAGAGGAAGAGGACGAGTGCGACATCGACGTGGAGCCTTTGTTCGAGGACGAGCTCGCCAACCAAGCCGCCGGTCCTAAGCCCAAGCGCAAGAGCAAGCGTACGAAGGCGTACATGGCGGCCGAAGACAAGCTTCTTTGCGAGTGTTGGCGAGACATTGGACAAGACCCGAAAACGGGCGTCGGGCAAAAGCATTCGACCTTTTGGACTCGTGTGCACCGAGAGTTCCATGAGCGCAAGAAGTTTCCACTTTATCAATTTGTGAGCACGGCGGGTGGGTCTCCATTTCCAAGATGTGGAGGATGATCCAACAAGAGTGCAACATGTTTTGCGCCACCCTTGAAAGCGTCAAGGCCCGCCCCGTGAGCGGCATCGGCATGCAAGACATGGTATGATAGCAAGCAAGCCACCCTCTTTTGTGTCATCAAGATCATCCTTGCTATCACTTGCCCATGTGCTTGCATGGAAACATTTTGTAGGCATTTCAAGCTTTGGAGGCATTCAAGGTTCAACACAATGGCAAGTGCTTCAACCTCTCCCATTGCTATCGGGTCATCAAGGACGAAGAGAAGTTCAAGGCACAATATGCCGCACTCAAGGCACGTGGGGGGAAGAAAGTCGTGGAGGACGTTGGGGAGGGCGAGCCGGCACGGTCGCGGGGAAAGACAAACTCCAAGAAGGAGGACAAGCGAGATGCGGCCACCAACGCCTTGATTGCAAGCGTGGACTGCATGATGAATAAGAAGGACTCAAGGGAGGAGGAGCGCCGGCGTTTCAAGGCGGAGCAAATGGATGCTTTCATGGAGATCCAAAGGAGGAGGCTTGATCTTGACGCCGAGAAGCAAGCCAAGATGTTCGAGCTCGAGGCGGAGAAGCAAGCCAGGATGCTAGAGATCGAGGCCGCCAACGCCAAGACCAAGGCGAAAGAAGTGGCTCTTGCGAGCATGATGACCGGGGTGGAGATTATGAAGGTGGATCTCAACACCGTGTCGCCAAGGAAGAGGCCGTGGTTCGAGAAGATGCAGGCCGACATGCTCAAGTTCGCCGACGAGCGATCTATGGCGGCGAGGGCCATCTTCTTTGTATGCCGGCATGACCACGGGAGCCGAGATGGTGTGGTCGAACTCAAGTCCCCTTTTTTGTGTGCTAGCATGTGTGCCGGCCGGCTGGCGAGTGCGCCAGCATGAATTGTGGTGATATTTTCTGAAGCCGGCATTGTACGCCGGCGCTGGCATGATGCCGGCATGAGACACGGCCGCTGGAATGATCGGCCGCGGGTCCTTTTTATTTAAAAGTTGAATGCGGGCATGAAATGGGACGGCGCGTTGGGCGCGCTGCCGACCCAAATCTAAAAGAGAGCGGACGACGGGCGGGCGGCCGACCCAAACGGACAAAAAACAAACAAATGCGCCGTCCGTTTGGGTCAGCCCGTTGGAGTTGCTCTTACATCAAACATGCTTAGTCGTCCCGACCGGCCTACATGATGTTTTTCCTTGGCATGGAGGAGAGACAGTATGCGGAACATCTCTGTTTTACTGTCGGTTGGTGATGCGTAATCGTTGCTTTACATCAGATCGCCTCCCAAGTGGAGGCCTGGTCCATTTTCTAGTTTGCCCTCTCTGCAATTGTCACCTCCCTGAATCCATTGATCGTCTCCTCATCCAATTAATGTCTTTTTGCTTGTAAAATGCGGTTTAATCTGTTGCCATCCAGAGGGATTGCTTCCACGGTTCCTACACCTATGAGCATAGCGAGTGGTGCTCCTTCATGGGCTGCTGCTGCTGGTGGTGGTTCCAGGTTGAGGAAACTTATGGTCACAACGGAATTCCTGGGTAACAAATTAGGTTGCCGTTCTTGACCCTTTTTTCTTTTCTTTGGGCGGTACTGGCTGGAAGCACATGCGGCCATTGCTGCCGGCAGAGTTCATGATCAACTAGGGCCCAATTTATTGCACGGCGGTACCTTTTTTTTTTTTTGTGAAACGAGAGCACGGAGGTACCTTCGGTCTCGACAGCTCCTATATTCCCCACATAGGGGCGGGGGATAGCGAGCCAACGAGCACTCCGCAGTTTTTGAGAGAGCTGGGGCCATGCCACGTGTTGAAAAAAAGATTACAATTTTTTATTAATAAATAAATAAATAAAGTTGAATACAGTTTATGAAAAAATGTGCATCTTCATGAGTGAGAAAACATTCGTGACAAATTTTAGAAAAACAAATTCACTGCATATTTACAAAAATCTTCATGACATATTTGAAAATATGTTGACCATGTACTTAAAAAATGTTAATCACATATTTGAAAAATGTAATAATGTATTAAAAATGTTTGTTAGTATCTAGAAAATGTTTTTCATGTATTTGAAATAATTTTGCACATAATAAAAAAAAGTTTGTTGAGTATTTGGGAAATGTGGATGGTGCATTGAAACATGTTCGTCCTGCATCGCAGAAATGTTCATCTAATACTGTAAAAAATCTTCATCCTGTATTATTTGGAAAGTCATGAATATATATTAAAGAGAACATACTGAACATAACATAAGAAATAATGAAAAAATAAAATAAAATAGAATAAAATGAAATGAAATGAACTGGTAGAAATCGGAAAGAAAAAGACAGGAAGGATGTTTTTTTTCTGCAGAAAACCAAAATAGGAAAAAGAAATATAAAATAAAAATAACATCGGCAGCCCAACAGTCGGCCGGCACAAAGAGCTCCTGAGGGGTGCATTTGCTCGGGGGAATAGGATTTGCCTTTGGTCTCGCAGTGCTGAATAGCATGGGAGGCAGGAACTGGACACTTTTATTCAAATTCAGGTATGGAACAAGAAGGACAGCTTACAAGCATCGCAAGGGTTTATAAGTATCTGGCAGTACTGGCACAAACTTCTGCAACTATATCACAACACAGTTATTCATTCTCCAAGGGCAAAAGCAGCAGCATCGAAGGTCTCAGATAGACCAGTGCCGGTCTTGAAGGTGACCTTGTTACCAGGGGCCGTCACGCTCTCATCAACATACACCTCCACCACGCTGAGCCACAGGAACAGCTCCTTGGTCTTCACGCCGGCGATCTTCCTCAGCTTCCCCGGCTCGACGAAGGCCGTCACCTCGCCGGCGTACGACACGGTCTGCTTCACCTTCTTGAACGTGTGCTCCGTCTTCTTCCTCTGCAGCAGCCACATGAAGCCCGCCGCGCGGTTGTACCCGAACTCCTCCATCTCCTCCAGCGGCAGCAGGCCCGTGGGGAGGCCCAGCTCCTCGAGCACCTCCACGCACTTCTTCTTGCACATGGCATCGTCGCCCCGGAATATCTCCGCGCCGACGCGATGGATCTCGATGGTTTTGGATGCCATTTCAGGCGAGGCTATATCTCCTGCAATGCGGTGTTGACGATCTTGCGGGATGGGAGAGCTAGCTAGACGTGAATGATGGAATGTGACATGCCAAGCCAAGGTATATATAGCTAGCTATGTAGTAGTAGATGCGAGAAAGCTTCAATATTGATCACCGTTTATAAGAGTATTTTCTGTTTGAGAGCTACAGGTTGGTGATTTCTAGAGTGGGTTGTCAATATGTTTGGACCTACGTACTTTTTTGTCTCTTGAATTCGTCAACATATGTGAGCTTTACTCAGCGCGTAAGTGGTGAAGGACGAAGAGATATGGTGATACTCACACAGACTTCTCTGACCAAGTCCATAAAGGGTCGCGACGGCATAGCACAGCCCGCCCGCCGTGGAATTGAATAGGTATGCAATGGAGCACAATTGAAAATGTATGCTAGATTCATCGCAGAAAAATTGGGGAATTTATACTCTATCTCTATTTGGAACATCATTGCTGGCCCAATTATTTTGTTTTTACTTTTATTTTTCTAAAAGTCTTGCATACAATAATGAACTGCCATGTTTGTCGTTAATTATGTATCACCAATCCTCCTTTCCAGTTGGCTCAAATATTTAAACTGGTTTACCAAAAATCGGATAAAAACTTGTTTTCTATCTACTCAACGGTAAGATTTGCTATTGAAACAAGCACCTTGGGCTGACCAACTACTAGTTCAGGATTAATAGCAGTTGCCCCTGCCATTACCTTAAGGAAAAAAGTATTTTTTAGAATAACAAAAAAGTATAGAAATGGTTCTTCAACTCCAGAACCAGCAAACTGTCCCTCGTCCCGCTTTGAGTGGTTTTATTGATGACGTGGCATGGTTTTCATTGTCATTTTATCGAATACTATCGTGCGTCTGCCACATTTTTGGACGGTGGCGTCGAGTGCCGCACAGCAGGCTCCGACGTTCCCTTCTTCGACGGCAAGGCCATGCCCAGCACCCCGCCCAGCGCCGTGGTGCCTCCGTTGAGCGGCTTTGCACAGCAGGCGAAACGGAGACACGTTGCAGGTTACGACCGTCACCACTCGAGGATCGCCGGTGCGTCCTGAGGTGAACGGAGCATGTCCATGGACAACTTTGTGCACAACCCTATCAGCTGCTACTCAAACAATTCACGTCCGGGCTTGACTCCGACAATTCGTCTCCGTGCTCTACATTGTCGAGGCTGCTCAAGGACATGGCCGCCGCACGGCGGTGGAGGCTGTCCCCTCCTGTCGGCTACGTTGTGGTTTCTCCCAGGGACGTTGTCTCCTCGTCCTCCCTCCAGGTTTCGTGTTGCTGGCCTCAGTGAGACGGCGAAGTTGGTTCGGTGACCGTGGTGGCACATGCTGGTGGGCGGTGCACTTCCAATTGTTCGGGGTGGCGGTGGTTGTTTCAGGGCGGGAGAAATCCCTGGCGGCTTGTCCGTCACCGGCGCGGGTACGCCCACGGACGTCGCTGGATCTTCCTGACGGGTGTCGGTGATACCCCTTCCCCACTGCCATCCGCGTACCGAGGGAAACCCTAGGACTTGTCCGGGCAGTAGCGTCGCATTCCTTCCTGAAGGTGTTGCTTGATACGCGAGGCTTCGGAGTGCTAGGAGTGCGGTGGAACTTCTTCGGAGGGTGCAGCAGGTGTCGGCCATCTTTGATTTGTTGATCTGCCGGCGTCGGCATTTGCTTCTTTTTCTTTCTCTCGTTTTTTCTTTCGGGCTTGTTTGTGTTGCGGTCCCAGCAAGCTAGTTTTTTTCCAACCGGGCTCACACCCCTTTCCATTAATTGCTTAACAGAAATACAACAGTCTTAGTTTGTTATCAAGCCACTGCACACTCAACTACCAGCGACCGACTAAGCAAAAGGAGACCGAAAGGGGAGAGCGACTTGGGGCATCAACAGGAAACCCGCAACAAATGGCTCTAAAACGAGTCATCTACCACGGGGCGAAAACCTGTTGACACCGACCATCCCATCCTCGAAACGAACAACACTACGAGCACCTCACGCATCAGGAGAAAAGTACGAGACGCCACCACCAAAAGGAGCCACAAAACATCTCAGCGGGCATCAAACCCCAGTGAGATCATAAACAACGGAGATCACTGGCCAGAGCATCTTCAAGCTCCCGCTCCATTCCCCAGCATAAGCCTCCCCCTAGGAGTAGAACGATCCGCCAACGACGCAGCCACGCGCACCATCTTCTGCACTCCAGCCTGGACTCTTTCCTTGTCGATCCCTTTCACAAGACCTGACCAATACATCAAAAAGGAGCACGCAGTGAAAACAGCCTCCAACGGAGAGTGAATGACACATTTATCAAAGGTTGCCTTATTGCGGGTGCACCAAATACCCCAACAGATAGCAGCAACAATAGTCATGTAATGTTTTTTACCCCCAGGAAGATATTTATAGAGCCATGCCCAGCTCTGCCAAATAGATCTAGGAGTACAGGATGCTCCTAAAGCAGTCCCAATCACCCCCCAAACAGAACAAGCAAACACACACCCAAAGAAAAGATGATTTGCAGTTTCAATATCATGGCAAAATGAGCAAATTGGATTCCCAGACCAGTTTCTTTTGCGCAGGTTATCCCTGGTAGGGATGGCATTCTGGAACAGTTGCCAAAGGAAGATTTTAATCTTCAGAGGAATCTTAGCTTTCTAGATCCACTTGTAATCAGGACCTGATAAATCTTTTTCAAGCCACTCATAAACAGATTTTGTTGTGAAAACTCCTTTGCTATTAAACTTCCAAACAACTTGGTCTGGTGAACCATTCAAAGATAGCCTTTTGGCCCCATCCACCACATCAGCCCACTGATCAGAAAGATCGGCAAAGAGATTACGCCGGAATCCCATCACAAAGTTATTAGCAGCAAAATTTACTAGGGTACATTCTTGCTCTTGACAAATATCATATAAAGAAAGGTAACAGGCTTTCAAAGGATTCTCAGATAGCTAGGGGTCGTGCCAGACCCTAGCCAGGTCGCCCATATTAACACGAATCCCTCTGCCCTCCATATAAACCTGTTTAACTTTCATAATAGCTTTCCAACAGGGGAGTCGTTAAATCGGGTCTGCACATTAGCCACCGTCTTGCGCTTAAAGTACCGGGCCTGTACAATCTTTTGCCACAGCCCATCACCTGACTCCAATTTCCACCACCATTTAACAAGGAGACTAATGTTCTTTTTATGGAGATCCTTAATACCCAATTCCCCTTTTTTTTCTTAGAGCGACAGACTCTAGACCACTTAACCCAATGATAGGCTCGCTTATCTTTCTTCTTCCTCCAAAAGAAACGCCTACGATTGTTTATTCATCTTCTCAATAAACGTTTTGTTAAGGAGGAACATAGATATGAAATAAGATGGAATCCCATCTAGGCTAGAGTTAACCAAAGTTAATCTAGCACCAGACGAAGCAACATAACTAATCCAGGCAGCTAATCTTTTCAGGAGCTTAGCATCTAGGAAATCCCAGTCCACAGTTTTAAGCATAGTATACGTCACTGGGACCCCCAAATATCTCATGGGGAACTTGCCAATCTGGCAACCAAACATCCCAGCATAAATTTGGTCAATACCGTTATCCCCTCCAATCGAAAAAACCTCACTTTTATCAAAGTTAATTTTTAGTCCAGACATCATTTCAAACAAATAGAGTAGCAGCTTAACATTCACTGCCTTGTCCACATCATGGGAGAAGCAAATTACTGTATCGTCTGCATACTGCAAAATCCCTACTCCCCCCTCAATAAGATCAGGCGCAAGCCCCTCGAACAACTTATTTTTTTTGGGCAGCCAGGACCATCTTGGTCAAACACTTAGCGGCCATATTGAACAGAAAAGGGGAATGAGGGTCACCCTGACGCACCCCTTTGGCACTTTTAATGTAAGGCCCAAGTTCATCATTAATCTTGACACTAACCATGCCATCGCGAAGAATCTGAGACACCCACCCACACCACTTAGAATTAAAACCTCTCTTATTATGACAATCAAGAAGGAAATCCCAATTGACCTTGTCGTAGGCCTTTTCAAAGTCAAGCTTAAGAACAATTCCCGTCCTCTTTTTCACATGAGTATAATGAATGACTTCATGTAATGATAGGACCCCATCCATAACGTCGCTCTCCTTTATGAAGGCGTTCTGTTGAATACTAAACAGCTTGGAGGCATATACACTTGCTCTCCTATCCATGACCTTGGTGATCAGCTTATAAGGACAGCGCAATAAGCAAATAGGTCTGTATTGTTGTATTCTATTGGCCTCAGAGGTTTTGGGCAAAAGGGTGATAATGCCATAATTCAAACGCTGCACATCTAGCTTGCCTTCATGAAACCACTCAAAAAGTCTAAAGAGATCCATGCAAACAACATCCCAGTAGTGCTGGTAGAATTCAGCAGGCACACTATCAGGGCCAGGTGCACGATTAGGCTCCATGCCAAAAAGAGCAGCTTTAATCTCCTCAAGGGAAAAGGGTTTGGTTAACTCATCATTATCACTCGAGGATATTTTCTCCTCACTAGACCACAAAGAGGCATCAATACTACACATATTGCCGGGTGCAGGTCCAAACAACTCCTTATAGAATCTAGTAGCATGGGATAATAAATTCTTAGTCCCCTCAATAGTAGTCGAACCACATTCAAGAGAACCCATCGTATTTTTCCTACGTCTCCCATTAACCACTTTATGGAAGAAATCGGTATTATTATCACCTTTCAGAAGCCACCTTTTGGTAGACTTTTGGTGCCATGACTCCTCCTCCTCCATGTAAATATTATTAAGTTCTACCAGGATACTTAACTTCCTCATATATGCCTCCCCACACAGATCAGATTGCTCTTCTAAAAGCTCCAACTCCTGAAGCTCCAGTCTAAGTAGGTTCTTCTTAATCCTACTATTGCCAAAATTATTTGAGCCCCACCCTTTAAAAAACTTCTTCATCCTCTTCAACTTAATATTCAGAACATCAATAGGGTCGTCCGTGTACACATGTTTCGCCCAGATTTCAGCAACAAGAGGTAGGAACTCTGGATTGCACAACCAGGCGTTGTCAAACTTAAAGCACCTATTACCCGGGGCCCTGGACGGAGCCACACCCCCATCCATCAGCAAAGGATTATGATCAGATAAGTCCTTGACCATTTTTACAACCGACACTAAAGGGTATAAGTCTTCCCAGTCAGAGGACATTAAGACCCTATCAAGTTTTTCCAAAGTGGGATGGTCTTGTTTATTAGACCATGTGAAGTAGCCACCGGTCATGAAAATCTCCCTCAGGCCCGGTAGATGAATGAAAACATTAAAAACATCTGAGAAATGGGATAAAGGGGTCTTTTTATTCTTTTCCCCACAGTGTCTAATGATGTTAAAATCACCACCCACCAAATATGGAGTATTAATCTTATGACAAAAGGAAGACAATCAGCCAAAAACTCAGGTTTATTTTCATCATGGGCTGCACCATAAACCACCAACAAAGCCCATTCGCATCTCTTAACCTTATCAAAAAGGTTGATCTGCAATATATATTTACCACACACAACATCTAAAACCTCAAGTGTTTCTATCCTCAAGCCACATAAAATCCCACCGGACTTCCCAATTGATGGGATCCATTCCCATCTAAATTTAGAATGGGTGTCGAACCTCCTAAAAAAGGAAGGCTTATAATTCTTTTTCATGGTCTCTTGCAAACCAATGAAGTCCACTTTGTTGGCATTAATGATATCAGTGAGGCAGGAAGCCATACCACTTTTTCCCGCCCCCCTACAGTTCCAAAAGACCCCTATAATTTATAACGTCCAGGTTTCTCTCTTACCCTGGTAGGTCTACTAGGATTCAGAGTAGACCTACCCTCAACCTCTTTCTTCTGTCTCCGAGTCACAGGTCTAATTGTGATGTTAGGAGACGAAATCACCACTTTATCTTTCTTAGGGGACTTTTTCTTTTTTCTCCTAGAGCACACCGTAATAAATGGGGCATCATCTTCCATGTCCTGATCATCCCAGGTTAAAGAAAGAGGAGCAGCGTTGCCTAAGCCATCTTTGATGGTAATATCCCTAGGACTAGTTTTTTTCTCATGCAGCAATTGCCTAGATATTTCAAGTTCACAAAGGATATCAACAGTATTAAAATTATCATCAGGAATATTGACTCCCATGAGCGAAGCACGTAACATGATAGTAGTATCAGACAGAACAGAAAATTGGTTGCCAACAGGGGGTGGGAGAGTACCTTCAAAGTTACGCTTCTTCATGCGATCTGTAGCCCTCTCCTCCACCCTAGCGAGCTTTTGATACTGATTGCGACCTTCAGGCCTAGACGACACATGTAGCATTTCACGGATAGGAGATCCGGTAGGAGATTCAACAGTATACAGACTGCGAGTCTCACTGCCTTCCTTCGATCCCTCCTCGAGCTCAACAACCCGAGGCATATTAGGCCACGCCACATAGTCTGACAAACGAGGAATAGTACTCACATCATTTTTTCCATCATAACACAGAAATGCAGGTGAGGGAGGGATAGGAGTCAAGGCCCAAGCACCTGGGCTCAGCTTCTCATCATGCCTCGGAGAACCACCCAAGGGGACATTTTCATTCCTGTCAAGGTTGCTGTCTGTGCTCACATCATTCTGTCCAGAGGAGTTCAAAGCCTCATGCTCTTCAGCCATGGTATGAATCAGAAGCTCGGTATGATTTCCTTCATCACTCTCTTCTTCCTCTTCATTTTCAGAAACGGCAGACAGACGAGTGGTAGCAGAATAGTTCTGGCAAAAGGAATCCCCAACAGCAGAAGTACTTGTCCCTCCTTGTTCATATGAGGTGGAAGCCTGGAATTCAAATCTGGCTTTTTTTGTAACAGAAGGAGAACTACTGTCAACAGGAATGGAATACTGACTCGCACCAGGAGCACCCACCACCACACGTTCAACTTCATAATAGAAATCATAGAATTGTTCACCCAACATTCCCTCAGCAGACGGTGGGATTTTTTCCACTTCCCTGCACCCCAGAAGGATTCGAGCATACTCAGGTTTATGTAGAGTAGCTTTATCCACCTCCAAAGTGACCCCCACAAGTGCCCCCGCATATGAGACATGTTGAACACATCGTTTCTCTAAAGGAACATTGCGAACACAAACCCAGGCTTTCTGCAAGTCTTCTTTGGCACCCACTGACGCTGACCAAGGTGAGATAGAGACCATGACTGAATCATCCAGAATAGGAAGTTTTTTACCATAGCAGCAAGCTCTTTCAACTTCACGAGCATTAGGAAACCTCATCACAAACTGCGTGGGGCTGATTTGGCGTGCAGTGCACCGCCATTTCTTAGGCTTTTGGGCAAAGAAGCCATTGAACTCAGTCTCAATTTCTTTCACAGATGCCATACCCTCCACCAAGGTAATCACCACCGTGTTAGTTTTCTCATTGGCCTGTTTATCCGCACAACAATCAGGGATGAAGAAGAAACCCTAGCCAGGGGACTGGAAACCGCACATGAAAGGAACACATTCCCAGGGTTGAGGGATCTGACATAGTTGCGCCATGTGTCCAAGTTTGCCACATTTCTCACAACGAATGGTAGGACAGCGAGGAGCAAAGTGACCTGGGAGGTTGCAGTTGAGGCAGCGCTCCTCCGCGCCCTTGTTGACAGGAACATGCGAAGCTGGTGGGGGAGCCAGATCTCCGTCCTTCGCCGCCGTCTTGTTCGTGTAGATAGGCCACTGGCCCCTGGGGCCCCCGCCTTGCATCTTCGCCGCCGCATCCCATCGATTCCCTGACGCCGCACCTCCAGATCTGGCACCACCGGGCGGCGGCGGGGGGTTTGTGCGCTGCCACACCAGGTTACGCCCCTGGTTGGATGGAGCCTGGGCGCGCGCTCCTCCGGTGCTGCCGCGGCCCGCGCCCTCGCAACCCCCAAACTTGCCGCCGCCCCAATCCGCCATCTCGTCGTCTTGAGACGCAGCCGAGCCGCCCGCCACTTGAGCGAAGGACCGCGCGTCCCCGGCGACCTTCCCTGGCCACCACTGGAACGAATCAGCAGGTGGAATGGGGGGGGACCCTAGATCTGGCCCAGAGGTGGGAGAAGAGATGTTGGAGATGCGAATCGCCCGCTCCCTGTGGTGGGTGATCCGCCCGCTCCCTGTGGTCGGTGATCCGCCCGCGTCCTCTTATCCTCCCCGTGCCCAACAGTACCACTGGGCCCTCATGGCGGTCAGACGGCCATGGATCTGGCCCTCTCTCTCCCGCACTCTTGCCAGGTGGAGCGCACCGAGAGGCTGTCTGTCGCCATGCCCCACCCTCATGCAAGCCAGACCCAGGAGCAGTCGGGGGCATGCATGACTGGGGAAACCGCCGGTCAACCCTGACCAGGTGGCACGGAAGGGAGAGGGCATCACCGTCATACACGCCCTCTCCTTCCCGAAGCGCCCGCGCGTCCACCGTCCATCCGTCGGCGTCGCACCAGCCGGAGCGCCTCGTGTCGAAGGAGCAGGGTCCCAGGTTGGAACGAGATCGAGCGACGGGATCGGAAATCCGGGGCAAACGAGACCTCCCATCTCGTGTCGTCGGGATCGCCCGCGTCGCCCTCCTTCCTCGACGGGCGCTGGCCACGCGCGCCGAGCCGCACGGTCGCCGCGCCGCGCGCCGCGCCGCGCACGGTGCCCGCGGTCGCTGCGGTGCTCGTCATCCTAGTCATACTGAAGTAGCCTTGAAACAAACTGTCCCTAAAGGCCAATATCCACTTTTGGAGGGTTCCTAAAGCAGAATGATGCAGCTACGTCCTGCCAAATTATCGAGGCATACCATCACGCACGTCAAATGAATGAGGCGCTTCTCAAGCTCCGGGCGTACACGGCTGATGCACGAGCTCATCTCCCGGCGAGAGTCAAGGCGTGCCGGATAATGGCGACGACGACTACAACAATCCCAACATTCACGACCGACTCCGCTACTTCGACGAGTCGCTTAAATGTGTTGCTTGTGTGCGTTTTCCAATCCGACGAAAATCCTCTAGTGGCTCAATGACGGCGCCACAGCGAGTTTGTCCATATTGATGTGCGGTCAAACCTATGTAACATGGCGGTCAAACATAGTTAAAATCGTGTCCACGTCAACACCAAACCATCCTAAGGGGTACAAAGGACTAAACTTATCCGGTTCAAAAGACTAAGATTTACTGATTTTGAAGTTGAGGAACCATTTTTATACTTTTGAAATCACTTTAGCTAGATTTCAGTCAGCTGACTTTTAGTTTTGTGGTCAATCGATTTTCTGACTGTTGGATCGTGCTTTTAGATTTGTGTAGTTTTTTTTTCTGTCTTGGTTTGCTGCTGTACTGGGCTATTTAGATTTGACTGGCCCCTATTTTGGGTCAGTCAATTTCCTTCTTGGGCTGGACTTTCGTGTGTGCATACTCTTTTTCATAAGTTTGCTTTTGTTTTCTGCATGTGTATGCTTTTATTTTTCAGTTGAGTTTTGTTTTTTTCTTTACGTGTATTTGTGGATTTGAGTGTGTGTAAATGTATACATGTACAAATTACATTAGAGTGTGGAAACTTCGCTCTTATATATTTATTCTATATATTATAAAAGTGCATATTTTGTGCTAATTGTGTGGAAAATTTTGCTTTTTTTCATTTTCTTTATTATTTAAGTGTAATAACAATGCTAATTGTTTTGTGCTATTTTTGCTAATTAAATACAGTTTTATATTATTACGTGTATGTATGCATGAAATTACTATACAATATTTGTGTAAATTATAATAGACTGCTAAAGTTACAATATTAAATATGTATTCACTGCATATTATAAAAAGTGCAATTTCACTGCAAAGTTGTGTGCATGTTTTTTTATTTTCTTTCCTCTGAAGAGTAATACGAATGTCACTAATTTACTCTCTCTTAAAAAACTTTAGTTGTTTTATTATGTTTAGTTCATAACTTATTTCCTATTTTTAAGGACGATACCAATGCCACTAATTCGTTCCTTGTTTAAAAACTTTGTTTTTATGTAAAATTCACTATTACTCCATAACCAAAAAGTGCAATTTACGTTAAATCATGTGCAAATTGTATTATTATCATTTTTACTTTTTTTCTTCTTAAAGGGTGTGCAAATTTTTCCGGTACCAATGCCGCTATACTTTATTTCTTCTTAGATTTTGTGTGTGTTTGTAAGTAAGTATACACACAAGTATGATATATCATGTGTGTAAATTATAGTAGAGAGCAAAAATTGCACTGTATATGCTTATTTTTTGCATATTACAATAGTGCAATTTCAAGGCATACTTGTGTGCAAGTTATTTTTAAATTTTCTTTCTTCTTAAAGGGTTTCATTTTTCCCTAGAAAAAACATTATTTCTTTTTCTAGTTTTTATATTTTATTTATTCTTAAAGGGTTTCATTCTTACATAGAAAACTTCATTATTTTGTTTTAGTTTTAGTTTTTGTATTTTTTTCTTAAAGGGTTTCATTATTCCATAGAAAACTTCATTATTTTGTTTTTGTTTTTATTTTCTTTCTTCTTAAAGGGTTTCATTCTTCCCTAGAAAACTTCGTTATTTCTTTTTCTAATATTTCATTGGTGACTTTTACATTTCATTTTTCTTTCTTTTTTAAGGGTAATACCAATTCCACTAATCCATCCCTTATTTGGAAACTTCTATTTTGTGTAAATTCCACAATTATATGGTTATTCTTGCATATTATAAAAAGCTCAATTTTTGTGTAAATTGTGTGCAAATTTTTACATTTGTTGTTTTAGATATTTTTTGATTTGTAAAGGGTAATATAAATGTCACTGATTCATTCTTCGTTCGAAAACATCATATTTTGTTTTTTGTTTGGTGTTTATTTCACTTTCTTTCTTCTTAAAGGGCAGTAGCATTGTCACTTATTCATTCGTTGAAATTTTATCATGACGTTGCGGAAAAAAAAGCGCAATTGAAGTGTAAATTGTCTGCAAAAGCGTATTTAAGTGTAATATATGCTTATTCTTTCATATTGTGAAAAAGCGCAATTTAAGTGTAAATTGTGTGCATATTTTATCACTATTAGTGTTTTAGCTTTGCGAGAGATTTATGCCAGACTTTTTCTCAGGTAATTGTCCCTAAATAACACTGCATTTAGACTGCAGGTATACTGTAGCAAATTGTGGGACAGAGATACTTTATTCTGGCCGCATCTGAACCGTCGCGGTCAAAAAAGAAATTTTTTACCTCGCACTCTGACTCCCTCTCTTATTAAATATCTATGCCATGCATGAATTCTCTCTATCATTTTTTTCACATGCATGCACGCATCACAAATCTTTCTCAGTAGCTCTCTCTCTCTCTCAAAGACATGCATGTCTGTGCACAGCAGGCAGCACCATCTCTCAGTCTCTCACGAGCGTGCTCTCTCTCTCGTTTTCTCGGGACACAGTCCAAATCTCACGGGCATAGTTGCGGCCCGTCTTATTAGGCTCTTTTGTGTGTGTGGCTGCGCATGTTCACACCTACACAAAAAAGTGACTGACTGAATGCAATTTTCAGTCGATTGATACCTAGCCGGTCCCTTTTGAAATAGTTGTAGGATGGAAAATATACTTTTCCCTTACCTTAATTGCAAGAGTATCAGTGGTGAGTACTGATCAAATAGTAAAATATGGCCCCTATCTAGTTGTACATTCGCAAGGCAGGCATAGAGACAATGGGGTGCCACATGGCCATGAGATGAATGTAACATGCCGGGAAAGAAATGGGAGAAATCGCTTGGCTCATGCAGCAGAAGCAGAGCATGCTCTGGATGAACAGAGTGGGCAGAGCAGAGGACTCTGTGCCAGCAACGGTTGGATCACTTCCCGATTACACGAGGTCGCTGCCTTTCTGGGCCTACGCGGGACTCATCTGTAAGCGTGCGTGCGTGCGTGCGTGAGTTTAAAAGAGCTGCTGTGCTGGCGAAAGGCGTGGTGGCCCTCTTCTTCCTCCTTGCTTGTTCGTGAACTCAGCATCGGAGCCTTGCTCATCTGAGCAATATTTTTTTTATCAAAGAAGGGTTTGCTCCTTCCGACTTTCATTACTGAAAACCACTGAGTTCTACAAGCGAGTTCAAACAGGAACGAAAAGATCGAAACGGAGCCAACACGGCCATACAGCATCCCTAACGGCCAACATAGGGCTAGCCACCCCATACAGCCCCAAGTTCACCAATAGCCACAGAGTTCAATCTGCCTTGATCACCATTACATCAAAGCAAAAGCAAAAGCAGCAAAAAGGAGCCAAGGATCCTGTCTACAGGAACAACAAACATCAGGTTCACCACTGCAGGAGAGTCTTCATTCCAATTTTGCTACATTGATCCTCCATCCCTGCTTGGCTGTGAACACTTCATTTGCTGCCTGTTCTAGCACCCTTGCTCCCAGCTCCAACGTTTTTCTTGACGACTCCTTTATCTGCATAATGGACCAGTCAGTTAACCACCTGCACATCAGTTTGACAATATATAAAGGATCATTTATCCTTTTATTTTCAAAGACAACCGCATTCCTGCTTTTCCAAATTGCCCAAAGCAGGGCTGAAATCCCCACCAGAACCAGTTTCTTATCATCTTTATTAAATTTCCTAATCCATTCCCCAAAACAGTCTTTTACATTTGATGGAACAGTTTTAAATCCACACACACATCTAACTAAACTCCATAACAATGAAGCAACCGAGCAAGAAAAAAATAAATGATCAATTGATTCATCTTTCCCACACAGAACACATCCTTTCCCACCCTTCCAGCCTTTCCTAAGCAGCACATCTCTAGTTAGGATGCTTTTTTTATTAATCAACCATAAAAACACTTTCAGTTTTGTAGGCACCTTGGTCTTCCATAAGTATTTCTGTGGGAATTTTATCCCAACAACTATCAGTTTTCTATATAAGGACCCCACAGAAAACTTATGATCAGCAGTGAGGGTCCAGAGAACTTTGTCTGCCCCTCCCTGCATTTGAATTTCCTCACATCTTTTTTTGAGACAGTTCCAAAGCCCCAAAGTCTCCCCATGCAAGGTCCTTCTAAATTTAAACACATGCCACCCTTTCTGTATGGCCTCTTCCACAGTAATGTTATGGTCAAAGCATATATCATATAGTCTAGGGTAAGCCTCCCTCAAAGGTTTATCATCAACCCATGAATCTTCCCAAAACCTAGTATTTCTCCCATCTCCCACTTTTTTCTTAACAAATTTGTAGAAAATTTCTTTAATTTTAAGCAAGTTAGCCCAACATTGGGAATCCCCAGGCTTCTTGCTGACTAGAGCCAAACAACCCCCTTTTCTATATTTTTCATCCAAAATATCCTGCCACAGACCTTTCTCATTCTCCATTTTCCAAAACCACTTAGCAAGAAGTGCAATATTCATTATTTCCAGATTCAGTATCCCTAAACCACTCATGTCTTTAGGCAGACAGCAATCTTTCCAATTCACTAGGTGGTATTTTTTGACATTCTCATCTTCTTGCCATACCAATCTAGATCTAAAAAAAAAATTAGCTTTCTTTATGATCCCTTTAGGCACAACATAGAAGGACATCATGAACAAAGGTATGTTAGTCAGGCAGGCTTGCACCAAGGTAATTCTTCCTGCAATGGATCCCAGTAACTTCCCCTGCCAGCATCCACATCTTTCTTCAATTTTGTCAGTCACACACCCCCAGTGTGTGTTCCTAATTCTGTTCTCAGATACAGGCATCCCCAGGTATTTTATGGGCAAGTCCCCCATCTTACATGTTAGTATTTCTTGATAAGTCAATTGCTTCTCTCTAGCCTTGCCAAATAACAGCAGTTCACTTTTATGAAAAATTATTTTTAGCCCAGACATTTGTTCAAAAGCCCCTAGTATGAGTTTAAGATTTTTCACACTTTCTATCTCATCTTTGATCAAGAATATAGTATCATCAACATATTGCAACATATTAATCCCTTTTCCTCCATTATTGTTTAACACCCCTTTAACCAAATCATACTTCAGGGCATTACTCATTATAAAGGCTAGGGCATCAGTAGCAATGTCAAACAACAGGGGGGACATGGCATCTCCTTGCCTCAATCCTTTAAAGGTTTTAAAATACGGGCCAATTTCATCATTCACTTTAATTCCAACATGTCCCCCTCTCATTGTTTCCATCACCCAGTCACACCATTTATTAGGAAACCCTTTCATTTTCAGCATCTGTATCACAAAGGGCCATTTTATTTTGTCATATGCTTTCTCAAAATCCACTTTAAAAACTAGGGCATCTTCTTTGTTCTTATGAAAGGAGTTCAAGGCCTCATGCAAAATCACAATTCCCTCCATTATATATCTGCCCTTAATAAAGGTAGTTTGGGTTCTGGAGATCACAGGGGCCACACATTTAGCCAATCTATTCATCAGAATTTTAGTGATGATTTTAAAACTAACATTCAGCAAGCAAATGGGCCTAAACTTCTGAATTTGTTTAGCATCATTAGTTTTTGGGATTAAAGTAATTATGCCATAATTGAGTCTGGCAATATTAATTTCTCCTTTTGCAAAAGCATCTACTAGGGTTTTCAAATCCCACTTAACCACTTCCCAAAAATCTTGGAAAAATCAGCAGGGAACCCATCAGGGCTAGGGCTTTTATTCCTTTTCATCCCAAAGACCACTTGATGGATTTCATTCAGGGAGAAAGGTGTCAAAAGCTCCTGTCTCTCTTGTGCATTAATTTTATCCATCTCCATCTCTCTCAACGAGATACTAGATTCTTCAGGATGTCCAAATAATTCTTTATAGAATTTGGTAATATATTCCATTAACTTCTCATCTCCCTCTATAATCCCTTCTTCCTGTTCCAGGGAAACAATTTTGTTTTTTCTCCTCCTCCCATTCACCTTAGCATGATAATATCTAGTATTTCTGTCTCCATCTTTAATCTCTGAATCTTTTTATCTTTGCATCCATTTCATATCCTCTTGTAACATTACTCTTTTCAATTGGGCTCTAAGCTCTTTCTGTTCATTTCTATCCACCACACTTAAACCCATGATCTCAGCTCTCTTATCTAAATCATCAAGCTCCTTTATTATTTCCATTTTAATTTTCCTGTACCAAGCATCTATATTTCTATTCCACCCTTTAGCTTTTTTCCTAAGTCTTCTCAACCTTGATTGCCATCTATCCAAAATGTCCCCAGAGTATCTCTCATTCCAGGTATTGTATACCAGCTCTCTAAAACCCTCTCTCAGCAGCCAAGCATTTTCATATCTAAAAATGTATTTATGATTATGAGCTTCCCCTGTATCCAGGAATAAAGGGGTATGATCAGAAATCTCTCTAGCAAAGGCTTGCAGTATGGTTAATGGATACTTTTCCTCCCAAGCTGGGCACATCAACACTCTTTCTAATTTTTCAAAAGTAGGGTCCTCCTGATTATTATCCCATGTGTATTTCCTCCCATTCAGAGGTAGTTCCCTCAGCCATGCTTGTTCAATAATAGCATTAAACATAAAGGACCATTGTTCATTAAACATAGGTTTGTTTTTCTCCTTCCCATTTCTGATAATGTTAAAATCTCCCCCCACCAAGCAAGGCAGAGGATTATCATGATATAATCTTGCCAATTCAGCAAGAAAACTGGCTTTTCATTCCTTCTGCGCATCCCCATAAACAGTGACTAAATTCCAGTGCATTTTGATATTTTTATCAAATACTAACATTCTCAAGAAATATTGTCCCTTTTCAATGTTTTCAACATTAAACATATCTTTGTTGACCCCACCAGGATCCCCCCTGACATGCCTCTGGGTGGGTTCCAGCTCCATTGGAAATTTCTCCCTCCACACAAATTGTGTAACTCATTTTTTGTGAAGTCTTGCTTTATGGTCTCAGAGAGTCCAATAAAATCTAGCTTCTGATCCATAATCATTTCTCTAATGTATCTTTTTTTGTGATCCTGACCTATACCCCTAACATTCCAAAACCCCCCCTCATTTCTATGTTGTATCAAACAAATTTATATCTGATGCAAATACAGTAAGAACTCTCAACTAAAATCTCTTATTTTTTTCCTCCTTCGAAGGACTCCAATCCCAACAGATTGCTTCACACAGTCAAGTGCTGGTGAGCTTTTCCTACCACTTTTCCCCCCTGAGAACATTCCCCTCAGTTTTTTAATCTGTTGTTCCTCAATATCCACATCAGAATGTTCATAGTCTGAACATAATTCCTCAAGTGTTATGTCTCCAATATTAATATATACTGGGACATCTTTTTTAAATTTTTCTTCCTCCTCACATTCTTCTTCTGCTTTACCATTCTCTTCTCTTTTAATATTCTATAAGTATAGCTCTCTTCTAGCTATTTCCATCTTGTTAATGATATCTATGTTTTTATCAATCATCTCTATTGAGCAACCCAAATCAATCCCCACCAAAGAACTAATATGTAGTAAAGAAGCATCAGCAATAACCAGATCATGGTTCTTACCATAATTGTCCCTCTCCTCAGCTCTGCTTTTAGCCATGTCTTCAATTTTCTTGTCTTCCTTCCCTTTGTTCCTAAGACTTCTCTTGATTTCAACATCTTTATCCTCCCCTTCTTTATCCAAGATCTCACTCCCATGTATTTCAGCCATTTTCTCCCCCAAAATCCCAATAGATTCCTGGCTAGCATTATAGTCAGTGGGCTCATTATATTTCCCGGAATCTGTATCTTCCTTTTTCTGTTGAGTCTCTTTCTCATAAGCTTCAAGGTCCATATTTGCTAATTCCATTTCATATTCCTCTCTATTGGCAGCCTCTTGTGCCAATTTCTAGTTTTCTTTTAGTTGTTTTTTACTTATCTCCTGCAACTCTGTCTGAATCCTCTCTAATTCTCTGATTCTGTTTTCATTTTTTTCCCATAATGCATTGTTTCTGATCTTGTCTTCCTCCAAAGTTTTTATTTTACTGAACATAATTTCACTTTCTTTTTGCCATTTTCTTCTCTCCACAGTCATCTCACTTTGCCATTGCATCATGTTTTCTTCCATCTGAGATTTCATCCTTTCAATTCTTCCATCAATCTCCTCACTCTGTTTCAGGGATAAGCATCCCAAAGAAACCCCTCTATGTTCATTATCCTCCATTTTGGTCCTCTTCCTGTTGTCAATCTCTTCCTCTCCCATTTCTGAGAAATTATTACTGTCATTCTTCCTCTTCTCTTCCTTGTACCAGCCAATTTCCACCACCTTCTTAGCTTCCACCCCAATTCTGAACATAAGAAGATCAGGTGAAGTGATTTCCACTTGAGTTGGTATTTTCTCCACATCCCTAATTCCACACTTAGCTCTAATTTTCTCCTCATTTATAGTATCCATATCAATCTCCAAAACAGGTCCAACTGCAGCAGCCACCTCACAAACACCCAAAAAATGCCTGAAACAATCTGGTACTTTGGTCAGCTTGACCTAAATGGTATGCATCTTTCCAACAGCCTGATGGTCAAGAGACTAGGGTTGAACCTTGATCACCACCCCTGTCCCCAGTAGTTTGAAGTCACTAAACTTGGCCAACTCCACCAACTTTGCCTTATTGGGAAATCTCATCATGTATCCATTCTTTCCAAATTCCCTCACTCTCCATTGCCACCCCAGTCAAACATTTCTCCCATAGCCTTCACAAGCTTAGTCTCATTGATAATCCCTTCTCTTATGATCACCACCCCCAAAGGATTGGTATGCTCTGCAATCAGAACATCCTTGTAGCTCTGTACCAAAAGAATTCCCAATCCTTTTGCTGCATAAACATATTTTGGGACTGGTTTAATCTATTTCAGCAAGTTGCACTCCCCAGTAATATGATTCTCTCTGCCACAGATCAAGCAATGTCCCACCCTGCAGTCCTTAGTGGTGTGTCTAGGATCTTTACATTTACCACATACCTGTTTATTAAACCTGTCAAATTTTTTCTTGTTTTCCTCATACCCTTGCTGCCAATTACTTCTACCTCCTTGCTTCTTCATTTCCAGTCCAGCTCCTTGTTCAGCCACCTTGTCAACTCTTTGTTGTCCATCAGGTCCTCCCTCCTCTTTCCTTTGACTTTCTTTCCCAAGCAGATTACCAATTCGATTTCCAACCATCCCTTCCATCTGGTGTTCTCACTGTTCTGCATCCCCTGCACCAACTGAGAGAGCAGCGAAGTTAAGAGCAATTGCTGCTGCTGTTGATCTGGCTGGGATATCTGATTGTTGCTCCTCTCCTTTTCCAGCACAGCACCTTCTACTTCACCATAGGCCATCCTCGCTATCTCTCCCCCTTCATCTCTCTTCCCTGCCTTAGCTTGCCACACCAAATTCTCTTCATTCCTCTCTGATCTAGGGTCTTCATCCTCTGAATCTCTGCCCATTCCATTCGCAGGACCAAAACAGCTACCTCCTCTTCCAAAAACCCCAGATCCCCCTGGAAAGGCATGCCTCCCTCCATTCCATCTCCCTTCCTTCTCAGTATTGTTAAATCTTCCTCCTATATTTCCATTCCCTCCCCCTCTATTGAATCTCTAAGCTCCAAATCCTCTGCCAAAATTTCCTGACATAGTTTCTTCTTGTGGCGGCGAGGGGAGGAGAGGAGGAAACCCTAAAGAATGGGGTTGCTTCCCAGCCTTCTCCACTCCCTCCTTTATATCCCCCACTGCTCTGTCCCTTTGTTGGGTTGGGCCGGGCTCCAACTCATCAGGCCTCCACCACCGCTGGCCCACCTCCACATCTGTGTTTAAATCCCTCCCAACTGAGCCCCCAAAAATCATTAGGGGTCTCACTTCTTTTTCATTACCAGATTCCTCTAACTTTCCCCCTTTTGCATCTAAATAATTTGCAATTGGGGTACTTTGTAACTCAATTTCCCCAAAATCCACATCCTCTTCCCCAAATAAAGGGATTATGGGATGAGCATTATTTTTTTCCATATGTTTTTGAACAATTTTAGAATCTACACCAATCCCATGAGTCATATTGCTCAACCTTCCATCCTTATTTCTATCCCCAAATCCCCCATGTTCTGGACTAATGGCCGCATAAGAATTCAATCCAAAACCCTTACACCTCGTTTGGAAGTTGATATTAGGCCTCAATATTGGATATTGGCATTGGTCTGACCCGAATATTGTTGTTTAGATGGATGTGGTATTCGCGATTGGAAACCAACCTGAATATTCGGAGCCTCCATGCTCGATATTGCTTGCCCTTCTGCAATTTGGAGCCTCCACCCTTGATATTGCCTTGACATTCGCTAGCGAGAGCCCCTCCCCACCAAACATACCCCTTCGTCCCCGCTCGAGGAAAAGAAAGAAGCACAGGCGGCGGGGCGATTCAGGAGCTGCAACGGTGGCGCGATTCAGGGCTCCAACGGCAGCGCAGGTGAGTTCCCTCCTCCTCCTCCTTCTCTATCCCCAGCGAGGCTCCGGTCATCCCCATCCTTCTCCCTCCCCGCGCCAATCCTGCTGTCTCCCCTGCCATCCCGACAGAGGTGCTCCCTCTCCCCGCGGCGGCGGCGGCTGTCTCTTGTGTGCCATGGCAAGAGCCCCTCTCGCCCTCCCCTCCCAATCAGTGCTTGAACCCCATCTGGAACGCCCCCTCATTCCCTCTCCCCTCGGGCCAGAACCCTAATTCTTTTTCTCCGATCTGATTTTTCTCTGCTTCTTGCAGCCTTGCAGGTCACTATGTGGGTGTATGGATCCTTCTCAGCAGCCCGATCCAAAGTGCTACTGCTATATAAGTGTTGATGTTCATGTATAAGTGCAGTTGTTTTTGTACAAGTGCTGATGTGTACAGTGCTGCTGCATACATGATTCTGATGTATAAATGTTGTTTTTTGTAAGTGCTGCTATTGTACTCTTTATATACAATTATTCAGAAAAATGTTCACATATTGCATATAATTTAGTTTTAAACATTACATCAAAGTACAATGTTCATCCTATCACAAATGAGCAATTCCAATGTAGAGAATGACCATCCAAACGAGGTTCAGAATTGAGCCTCTCATGCGAATTCCAAGTGTCAATTCTCTGCACATCCAAACAACAGAATTCGATTTCAATGTAATATCAAAGTCTGGGGAGATTTGATATTGGGCCAATGCAATTCCATGGCCCTGAATATCAACATCCAACACAGAGCATTATCCTTTTGAGATTTCAGCCCTCTCCTAATTTTGTTTCTGTTGCCAGGCCTAAATCTCCCAAACAAACAACCACAATTGGTATCATCTACTTCAATTGGAGTAGTAGACACCAAGTATTTTGCAGCTGTCAACGTACCTAGATCGAAGATGAGGGCCTCCCCCTCCCCCTCCTCCTCAGAGTCCTCACCAGCCAGCAACCAGAAATGATTGCCAGCCGGCGAGCACCCTACTGGCGGCGGCAGAGAGCGAGGAGGCGAGGCAAACGCCTCTGGAACCGCGGGGAACGGCGAGGGAGTGAGGTTGGGGTCAGAGGAACCCTGGCCCTCCACCGCAGCAGCACTGCCGCTTCCTCCTCCATCTCCTCGAGCTCCGTGTCCTCCTCGATCTGGATTGGTAGCCACCTGGATCCGGGGGCAGGAATCCCCATCACCACCTCCTGCGGCGGCTCCTGTTGCGCCGGAGGCGGCGCCCTCAGCTGGATCAGGCGGTAGCAGAGGGAACGGAACACCTTCCACTTCTCCCTCTGCTCCGGGACCAGTGACTCCGCCTCGAGCATCGCCCATAGGAGCACCCCCATCGCCGGCTGGCGGTCGTAGTTGGGGAAGCACCTGAGAATCTCCTCCCCGCGCAGCTTGTCCCGCACCACCTCTGACGCGATGTTGAGCGACTTCGACATCGGGAACCATCGGTCGATCTCCTTCAGCCGCCCCATCAGAATCTCGTCGCCGTCGGACAGCGCCCACATCTGCTGTTCCATCGTCGTCATCGAACCCTAGCTATGGCAACGGCGTAGGGCGGTGGTTCTCACGAGCGAGATTTGTGAGGTGTGGGGAGGGAGAGAGCCAAGGCGTCGGTCTAATAACCCCCCTCCTGCCCCCCCCGCTCGCCATTACTCACCTCGAAATTCACCCCCGCCTCGCCCCACCGGTCAGCCGCCGCAATTTTTGCAACGTGGCATGGGAACACCACCTCCTGGCCCACCCGCCACGCCGCATCGCCCTCGCCACTGCTTGCATCCACCACCACTCCCTCGTTGTCGAGGAGTTCCACCCGCTGCCCTCGCCGGCGAACGTGGCCGTGGTGAGGCACCGGCACCGCCACGCAAAAGTTCGGCACGAACATGCAAGGGAGACGTGACGGAGACTCTTGCATCGTGCTCCCTTTATGTCTTGGTAGTGAGTAAGCAAAGCTATGTAACATTTATGTCTTTGGCGGTAGGTTGTATAATCCTCTCATCTGAGCAATAGACCATGGATGTGTGAGATTAGCCCGCAATCATAGCCTGGGCTAGCTTTGCTTGTTACTCCAATGCAGGGTGTCGTTGCTGGCCTCGTCATCATGCTTGGTGTTCTCGCCGGGTTTCGGCTAGGCAAGACGACGAGAGTTGTGCCGGCGGTTACGTGCTCGGGGACTCGTCACTGGACGTGGGCAACAACAACTACCTGCCGGGGAACAGTGTCCCAAGGGCCAACAAGCCCTTCCATGGCGTCGACTTACCTGGACTCGGGGGGCCAAGGCCCACCGAAAGGTTCAGCAATGGCTACAATGTGGTCGACTTCATTGGTACACCAGTCAATCGATCATATCATTTGTTGGTAGAAAATGATGATGTGTTAGTTGGTGATGTTACTCATGGGTGCAGCAAGGAATTTGGGGTTCGATAGGAGCCCTCCGGCTTATCTGTCGCTAAAAGCTCATCGTCATCTGATCGGCACTGCTCTGCTTAGAGGAGTAAGCTATGCTTCTGCAGGAGCTGGGATTCTCGATTCAACGGTAAGTACCACTGTACAAGTAAAGTCGAGCCCCCCCCCCCCCCGAAGATCCAGATCGAGAGATACATTTTTCATTTGAAAATTGTTAGTGTTTTATATGATTTGGTCCATGCGTGTGGCCGGGCCGGATGCAGATCGCCGGAAACAACATCCCGTTGTCGAAGCAGGTCGAATACTTCCATTCGACAAGAGCGGCGATGGAGGCCAACCTGGGCTCCGGCGTGGTCAGCGACCTGCTCGAAGACTCCTTCTTCCTCATCAGCATCGGTAGAAACGACCTGATACAGTTCGCGATGGCGCAGAAGGCCAAGAACAAGACGGCGACACAGAGCGACGTCACCGCGCTCTACGGCAGCCTCGTCTCCAATTACTCCGCCACCATAATGGTAACTAATTAAGAATGCGCGGGCATTTATTTTCCCACTCCTTCAAAGAGCAAGCTGCACGATGTCCTCGTATTAGACGCATGCATGCAAGTTTATCATGGCTCTTACTTTCAAGGGAAAACTTTGTTTTTGCCAATCTAGTTTTTGCCAACTTCACTTATGCCACTCTAGAATTCAACATCTCACTTCTGCCACTCTTAGATTTTAACAATATATCACAAATGCCATTCCGTTACACATCTGCGAGTTGACTGTTTACTCTAGCCAGTTTACCAAGAAAAGACCTGTCAGTATTTGCAAAAAGGACATTAGTTGCCCTTACTGACTTGTGGGGCCGCTTTGCAAGTGACCCATACACAAAACTCTACACACACACACACACATGACCCACACCCGTCCCGATTCCAATCCCCATCCAATGACCTAGCCGCATCCATCCAAGCCGCCGCGTCCGCATGCCCCGGCGCGCCGCCGCCGCATCCACACCCTGCCGTCCGCCGCCGCATCCACGTCCCCTCCAACCCCTCTGCGACGCCCTGAGCTTGCCTCGCCGACACAACCCGCATCCATGGTCTCTTCGAGGGGACCTGCTCTGGAATCGCCAATGCTTCACGCATCTGCAGCCTCCCCTCCGCGGCTCCCTTCTTCGGCCTCCCTCCCCGACGCGGTCCACATCGGCGACCCCCCTTCCTCCCCCTTCAGCGGCTCACACGGAATGGAGGGAGTCGCGCCGCCGGCCATGGCGGCAGGGGCATCCCTCCCCGATGCGGTCCACATCGGCGACCTCCCTCCCCCCTTCAGCGGCTCACACGGGATGGAGGGAGTGGCATCGCCGGCCATGGTGGCAGGGGCCTCCCTCCCTGACATGATCCACATCGGCGACCTCCCTTCCTCCCTCTTCAGCGGCTCACACGAGATGGAGGGAGTCGCGCCGCCGGCCATGGCGGCAGGGGCGGCTCAGAGGACCTCAAACCTACTGGTTCCTCTCCCTGATGGGCAAGTGTTCAATTCCTCAAATACCTGATGTGTAGCATTTGATTTGTTAGAAACAATTTTCTTGTTGTGCTCCTGTTACTCATTGGAGTTTGATTTGTTCATGGAGCATATCTGATGGTTTGTCTATTGTACACATGCCCTGGTTCATTAGTGCATAATTAGACCAATTAGGGATTCGTGAATGAAGCAACTAGTTTAATAATTCCTATGAGATGCAAGAAGATAGTTCATTTGTTTTTTATGGAAGTTTCTAGTAGGGGATATTGCAAGCAGAGTTCCTCTAAAATAGATTGCAAGATGCTAGTCTGGTCATGGCATTGGTACATATATGGCATACATACATGCTGATTGCTTAGTGTAGCACTAGATAATGGAACAATGCGGAAAATATATATTATTTTGATCAGTTTTTTCCATGTCATATATGTTGATGGCTTAGCTAGCTAGGCTAATTCCACACTTTTTTATGTCCAATTTGTGTCAATGTAGGTCAGAGCTGCCACCTTATAAGCTGATTGTGACATACGGGGCGCGTTCTTACAAGAATTACAAGGGCGACCAGTGCATGGTGTCTTCTTGGAGCTGGGACATTCGTGTAGAGAGGCAGACCAGTTATGATCAACTTGTGGGGCTGATGCAGAGTAAATATCCATGGGGAAATGATGAGGGTGTTGTGTTTTCAAAGTGGAATAGTAGCAACCAATATTTTGTGCTAGTTCGCAATGATGAAGATGTGGTCAGCATGTATGATGAGAATGAGGAAGACAAGATTATTAAGATACTTGTTCAGTTCTGCAAGAATGGTGAGGAGGAGAAGTTTGCTCAGAGTTTGCTTCAACCAATCCGACCTTCTCCAGGAAAGGAAGTGCCCAAGCTCATAGTGGAAGATTTAACTCAGAAATCTGAATATGAGTATGAGATACCCGAGGAGAACTTGACAAGGCAAGAAAAATCTAAAGAGGGCTATGAAGGAGAGGATCACGTTGGAATAGATGAGGAGGACCAGTACCTTGATGGCGACGAGCAGGAAAATGGAGGTGGGCAAGCCAAAGATGCTGACCATAAGGCAACCGAAGATGTTTCCCAAGATGTCGAGGAGGATAGTGATGAGCATGAAGAGGATAGTGATGATCATGACGAGGATAGTGATGGGGATCCAAGTATGACTAGCATTGCTTTGAAGAAACGGTTGCTTGAGAAATACCATGTCGATATCGATTATCAAAGAGTGCTTGCAGGTAGGCGCATAGCCTTGGACCAGATATTTGGCAAGTGGGAGGACAGTTTTGAGTGCTTGCACAACTGGCAGGCTGAGGTGCTTAGGAAGTGCCCAACAAGTATTGTAGTGATAAATCACAAAGAGATCGAAGGGCAGCAACGCTTCACAAGGGCATTTGTCTATTTTAGAGCTTGCATTGATGAATTTCTGTTAGGATGTAGACCTTACTTGAGTGTTGATGCCACTGCCTTGAATGGGAAATGGAAAGGACAGCTTGCGGTTGCTTGTGGTGTTGATGGACACAATTGGTTGTATCCAGTGGCTTATGTTGTATTTGATTCAGAGACTAAAGAGAACTAGGATTGGTTCATGGAGAATCTCAAATCAGCTATTGGCACACCAGAAGGCTTAGTCATATGCACAGATGCATGCAAAAGGGTTGGAAACAGCAGTGCATACTGTATTCCCAACTGCTGAACATAGGGAATGCTTTAGACACATGATAATGAACTTCAGAAAGAAATTTCATGGCAAGGTTTTTGAAGAAAATCTATGGCCAGCAGCATACACATATTCTCCTGCAAAGCACAATCACCATATGGACAAAATTATGGAAGCCAATCCGGAAGCTATCGCATACCTTGATGAGTGGCATTCTAATTTGTGGAGCAGAAGTAAGTTCTCTACAACATGCAAATGTGACTATGTCATGAACAACATAGCTGAGTCATTTAATTCGATGATTGAGAAATTGAAGGGGTTCCCTGTTCTTGAATTATTAGACTCTTTGAGAGAATGGCTAATGGTCAGATTTGAAACAAGAGCTAAAATAGCGAGAAAATTTGTACGTGGACTTCTAAAAATTCTGCCAAGGATCACCAACATGATGAACAATAGATCAAGGGGGATAGTGTTAGTTGGGATCTCTAGAAGTGATGACTTGAAAGCGAAGGTCACTATAAAGATCCATGGCTATAATTGGAAGCACTGTGTAGATTTGGAGAAGTGGGAATGTACTTGTAGACGTTGGCAAGTAACTGGACAACCTTGCCTAGATGCCATTGCATTCATCACAAGTATTAGAGGAGGTCGAGAGATAGATGACTACGTGCATGAGTACTACTCTGTGAAATCATTCAACAATGCGTATGTAAAAAATGTGCCCACCATGACCGATAAGAAGCAATGGCCAATGGTCGATGTTGGGTTCAAATTGCACCCTCCTGTGTTGAAAAAGGCTACTGGTAGACCTAGGACACAAAGGATAAAGTCAGCCTTTGAGAGCATATCGAAGAGAAGACACAAGTGCAAAGAATGCAAAGAATTTGGGCATATGCTGAAGACATGTCCAATACTTCATCCTGAACGCAAGCGAAACAGGTAATTGCTAGCAAAGAATTATATATATGCATGTGAACTTGTTGTTCAGATTTTTGGTGGTCCATATGCTTGTGAACCTTGCTGAGTTAAATCTGCTGATCTAGGATAGTACATATGCATGTGAACCTGCTATACAAATCTAAATGCAATGAAATGTATAGTCTTAACTTAATTCTCTATGTGAAAACTGCTAGGAAACGAAAAAATGTTGAGCCTCAAGACATAGAAGACATAGAATCCAATGCCATAGATGCTTAAACTCTCGGCACCAGCAGGTAAACATTCTTGTTTTGCTTCAAACAGTCCATAGTGGTCTAATTTTTCCTATTGCAAATCTGCATTTCAACACTCTTGTTTTCATTCATTCTCAGTTCTAAAAAGCCGAGAAAGGGAGGTGGTAAAAGGGCAACGCCTATCCCACTTTCTGAAGCATCTAAGAAGACTTCTGCTACACATGATAGTCCCGCAAAGAACACAAGAATCAAACAGTGTCCTCCGTCGAAGAGCACAAGAAGCAGAAAGAAGTTGTGAACCTTCCTGTGCAACTACATGTTATTGTGGAGCACTATGCATATGGAACCTTGCTGTGTAGTTGTGTACCTGATGCAATTGTAGGTTATTTTGTGGAGCACCATGCATATCTGAGCCTTGTTGTGTAGATGCAACTACATGTTATTTTGTGGAGCACCATGCCTTGCTGTGTACTATGTTCAGCTTGTCATGTGGCTAGACCTTGCTGTACTTTGCTCAACTTGTGTGGAGCTTGCCTTTTGGGTGGTCAATATGCATGCGAACCTTGCTGTTTAGACTAGATGATCGATTTGTACTCCTATGAAGTAATTTGTTGGTATTTATAATGGCCTAACCTCTTTACTATGCTACTGGCCATGATGTTATTATTGCGCTTACTTCTGATCAAACAGTGTATTTATGTGTAATTATGTGCACTGTTATATAAATAGGTCATGCCAAAATTTGTAACACATCAGCTTAGTGTATTTAGATGCTCTCATGGCAAAAGTAATATTTGGCAAAAACGGGAGTGGCAAAAGCAAAACAAAAAACCGAGGGCAATATGGTCTTTTTCCTGCTCTGTTTGGTCAAAACGTCCATTGACCTAACAGAATGGCATTTGTGATATATTGTCAAAATCTAAGAGTGGCAGAAGTGAGATGTTGAATTCTAGAGTGGCATAAGTGAATTTGGCAAAAACTAGAATGGCAAAAACAAAGTTTTCCCTACTTTCAAAGAGAAGAAAGGGCCGCTAATGGAACAATAAACACCCGGTGTCCTCGTATAATTTGCTCAGTGAAAGACTTGATTGTGTCTCAAGTCGATGTGGATATTATATTCGTTTGATCTTGCATGGAGAACTATGATTTTTTTTTTCTTTTTTTTTCTTATTATATACTACTATGAGACTAACTATTTGCAAGTTGTCTGATTTTTATTGTGGGTAAGTTACCTGAAGAAAATTGAGCTTTATCTGAGTGAGCATCCCATTCTTTGTGCGCGGAGAGGGGGTTATGGGAAGCTACAATGTGTAAGCAACCTGTGCCTTTCAGTGATTCGTTTCCAAAAGAAGACACAACCACCTTATGCACCAAGTGCATGTCAGTCGGTGGAACCTGTCTCACGTAAGAGTACGTGTAAGGTCGGTCCGGGCCGCTTCATCCCACAATACCGTCGAAACAAGATTGGACTAGTAACGGTAAGCATATTGAACAAAATCAACACCCACAACTACTTTGTGTTCTACTCGTGCAAAGAATCTACGCAATAGACCTAGCTCATGATGCCACTGTTGGGGAACGTAGCATAAATTCAAAATTTTCCTACGTGTCACCAAGATCTATCTATGGAGAAACCAACAACGAGGGGAAGGAGAGTGCATCTACATACCCTTGTAGATCGCTAAGCAGAAGCGTTCAAGAGAACGGGGTTGAAGGAGTCGTACTCGTCGTGATCCAAATCACCGGAGATCCTAGTGTCGAACGGACGACACCTCCGCGTTCAACACACGTACAGCCCGGTGACGTCTCCCATGCCTTGATCCAGCAAGGAGAGAGGGAGAGGTTGAGGAAGACTCCATCCAGCAGCAGCACAACGGCGTGGTGGTGATGGAGGAGCGTGGCAATCCTGCAGGGCTTCGCCAAGCACCGTGGGAGAGGAGGAGAACTTGGGAGAGGGGGAGGGCTGCGCCAGAACTTGGGTGCGGCTGCCCTCCCACCCCCACATATATATAGGGGCAAGGGAGAGGGGGCCCGGCCCCCTCAGATCCAATCTGATGAGGGGGCGGCGGCCAGGGGGGTTGCTTTGCCCCCCAAGGCAAGGGGGAGCCCCCCTTTAGGGTTTCCCCCAAGCCCTAGGCGCCTTGGGCCTTGGTGGGGGGGGGGGGGGGGGGCGCACCAGCCCACCTGGGGCTGGTCCCCTCCCACACTTGGCCCATGCAGACCCATGGGGCAGGTGGCCCCACTTGGTGGACCCCCGGGACCCTCCCGGTGGTCCCGGTACGTTACCGGTAAAACACGAAACTTTTCCGGTGCCCAAAACAGGACTTCCCATATATAAATCTTTACCTCCGGACCATTCCGAAACTCCTCGTGACGTCCGGGATCTCATCCGGAACTCCTAACAACATTCAGTAACCACATACAAACTTCCTTTATAACCCTAGCATCATCGAACCTTAAGTGTGTAGACCCTACGGGTTCGGGAACCATGCAGACATGACCGAGACGTTCTCCGGTCAATAACCAACAGCTGGATCTAGATACCCATGTTGGCTCCCACATGTTCCACGATGATCTCATCGGATGAACCACGATGTCAAGGACTCAATTGATCCCGTATACAATTCCTTTGTCTAGCGGTATTGTACTTGCCCGAGATTCGATCGTCGGTATGCCGATACCTTGTTCAATCTCGTTACCGGCAAGTCTCTTTACTCGTTCCTTAATACATCATCCCGTGATCAACCCCTTGGTCACATTGTGCACATTATGATGATGTCCTACCGAGTGGGCCCAGAGATACCTCTCCGTCAACCGGAGTGACAAATCCCAATCTGAATTCGTGCCAACCCAACAGACACTTTCGGAGATACCTGTAGTGCACCTTTATAGCCACCCAGTTACGTTGTGACGTTTGGTACACCCAAAGCGTTCCTACGGTATCCAGGAGTTGCACAATCTCATGGTCTAAGGAAATGATACTTGACATTAGAAAAGCTTTAGCATACGAACTACACAATCTATGTGCTAGGCTTAGGACTGGGTCTTGTCCATCACATCATTCTCCTAATGATGTGATCCCGTTATCAACAACATCCAATGTCCATGGTCAGGAAACCGTAACCATCTATTGATCAACAAGATAGTCAACTAGAGGCTTACTAGGGACATGGTGTTGTCTATGTACCCAGACATGTATCTGAGTTTCCTTTCAATACAATTATAGCATGGATAATAAACGATTATCATGAACAAGGAAATATAATAATAACTAATTTATTATTGCCTCTAGGGCATATTTCCAACAGTATCTAGTAGAATTCCCAACAGAGGAAGTAGAGTATGACCCACAGGAAATAGAAGCCCTGATTGGAACAAAAAAATCCAGAAAGAGAAGTAGATTGGATTCCAGGAAGGACCTGAGCTATATCACCTATTTCAGGTGCAGGGAGTCAGGGCACTGCTTCAGCGGTTGTCCAAAAAGGAAGCCGAGGACCCAACGAGGCTATGTAATCATGAGGAAACCAAGAGACTTGTCAGAAATAATATGTTTCCGCTGTAATGAAGAAGGACACTTTGCCAGAGATTGTCCCAAGAAGAAGGAGACTTGTGCTAAATAGTTGAGTTAGCAACAATAGAAATGTAGTAGAAGTAGTGAGAACATTTTTATTATTGAGGTGTTGAGTTGAGGCCTGTAATGGAAATATAGGAGATTGTAGTAATTGGAGAATCAATAAAGTTAGCATTGTTGGTAATTATTTGGATCTTATGAGTTGTTACTCTATGAAGAAAGGTTTTGACCAATTTCGAGGATATGAGAAATATGGTCTATGGATAAGATTGTGCATTTCAAGGGTGGTAGTAATTGTGAGGACCCTTGACCTCTAGAAAAGATACGATGTTCCATGAAGTGGACTATGGAAAATATAAGTACAAGTTTTGTCTCGGTATGTGGGATACCCCAAGAGTATAGAGAGATGAAGTATTATTGGATATAAAGGGGGTATGATGTTGGAAGTATGGGTCAATTGTAACTCTATGACGAGTAGGAGTAATCACGTCTTAGTGTGATACAATAGAAGGAAGGAAGACAGTACAATTGGATGGATTTAATAATGCTAGGAAGCTGGATGTTGGAATAACCATCAGTTTCCCCAAGGATGAGTTCAAGGTTTACAAGTGATGAGATGGACCATAACCCACAAGCCCCAGGACCTGCCAAGAAGCAAGCACACTCTTGCTGAAGTAAACACCCTGGAAGAGGATATGCCTTACAATCTTATAGGAGTTTACGCAAACCTGAAAGTTGTGAAGGACCGATAGATGTTAGTCTGGCTTGCAAAATCAATGGATTATCCGAACTTGGTTCGTTGACAAGAGAAATTCTGCAATGCTTGTGAGGATGACCGAGAGTTAGAATGCAAGATTCGCTAAACCATATACAAGATAATGATTTGGGTGCGGGATGGATTGATCCCCGTACCGACTTACTCTTATTATTCGTCTTGTTATATGTGATGGTAAATCTATGTGACTTACCTATAGTAGAGAGACGACGATCAAAACCTTGTTTGAACCTTAGAATGGTATAATATTTTTCCCTTGTACAGGCAGTCATTGCCAATCGTAGGTCATACGGTGAGAATGAAGCCCAGAGTCGTTTTCTGCAGGAGAAACCATAAATTGTTGACCACCATGAGATATCGGTAGTTGATTAATATTGGCGCCAGACCCGTCAACTAAGAAGACCCAGTCTCGGAATAACCATACCAAGATGAAAGGACAGAAGAATTGCGGTAAAGGTTATGCCACTACCGGAAGAGCCCAGAGAAGGAAATTTTCTAGAGGATCTGAGAAGACTGACACTGTCAACAATAAGGATGGAGTCTATGACTTTTGATGGAACCGTAACCATGCTTCTAAGGGTGGTAGCACCCCAGACCCCCAGTGACGATCAATGGATTTTGAGAAGACCCTCGAACCTAACCTATTTCTTTCTAGCCTCTCCGAATCTTGAGGACGAGATTCATTTTAAGGGTGGTAGGTTTGTAACATCCCAAAATTCTAAATTTTGGAATGTTATAATAAATAGATAGATTGTTTGTTTGTTTGATTGTTGTGTGATTGATTGAGTGAAATTTGAAACTTTTGAAAGTTAAATGAGAGGGAATAAAAGGACTTTCCCAAACTTTCATTTCTGCATTTAGGATCCCCATGAATTTAAATCCTTTTCAAATACAAAACCTGGAGTGAAGATAATATGACTTCTTCCATTTAAATAAATGAAAAAGGGTTTTGAAAAGATTTGAATTTCATTTGGAAATATTTCCAATTCTTAAACTTCATGCAACTCAATAATTTTCATGAGAGAAGATAAAATGACTTCTTCAAAACATATGAAATATGAGTTGGGAGTTTAAAAGAAATCCAATTTAAAGTCCTATTGAGATTATTTTCAATTGGGAGTTATTTGGGTTTTATTCAAATTATTTTTCTCCAAAAATAAAATATATGGAAATTAGGGTAAAATGATTCCCTACATAAAAATTGGAGAGAAATAAATTTGAATTAATTTTGGTATTTTTAAAATGATTTTTATTGGATTTTATTAGAGCAGTAGCATTCTTTGCTTTATTTGAATTATTGAGGATTTTATTTGATGCTAGAATAATGTTAATGTTGTAGAAAATAAGTTTATGAAAATTTGGATATATTATATGCCTATATAAGTTTATTATTATTATTACTTATTTTGTATTTTTATTATTTTTGTTTGCGTGGAAAAATGTTAAAAAAAAGAATCTTCCTCCTCCGCCGAACTGGGCCGGCCCAACAGGCCGCGGCCCAGCCTAGCCGCGCATCCCCGACCTCCCGCTGGGACTCCGCCTCCAGTATGTCGTCGCCGCCGTACGCCGCCCGGATTCCCCGCGCCGCCCTTGTCCCTCCGCCACACCAGCGCCTGCCCTCTCCTCCTATAAATCCGGAGCCCCGGGCCCCGATCTCTCTCCCTCGTCTCCCCTCGCCGCACATCTCGCCGCCGCACTCACCAACCGCCGCCACCGCCGACGAGGTTCGCCGCTGCTGCTGCCCGTGCCGCCGCACTCCGTCAGCGCCGCCGCCGCACTCCACCACGCCACCGCAGCCGTTCCCGCACCTCGCCGGACACCACCGCCAGCCCCAACGCCCGCGCCGGAGTTCGCCGCCGGCCGGATCCGCTCCGCCGCCTGACCCGCCGGTTTTCCCAGTCTGGTAATAAACCACCCCGTTTTCCCCGTTTTTCCTTTAGGGTTCGGTTTTCATTTAAAACGTGATTTTATTTTTTAGTTAGTTAGGTAGCGAATGCTTTCCATTTAGGTAGTTTCAGTGAACGTTTTCATTCGTTAGGTTTTCGTAATGAATGTTCATTATTTAGTATTTTCTTTTCGGAAACACTAACGCCCACACGTGTTGGCGTTTCCCAACTCGCCCACACGTCTGGATCATCGTTCACTGTCTTTTGCATGAATCTTGACATGAAAAGGTGGATTTGGTGTGACACGTAGGACGGGGCTGGTGTGTGGGTGTTGGAGAGTTTGCCCACACGCTCGCACCACGCTGTTTGCCAGCTGCGCTGTGTGGGCGAACTAGTTCCTGCCCACACAGCCAGCCACCTACTTCATGCGCGTGTGGGCGAACTGCTTTTCGCCCACACGACACACTCCTACTTTGTGGATGGCAACTGCAGTTAGGCGAACATGGCAACTAGGTAAACACACATGGCAACTGTGATTCTTTTGCTAGATGGCAACTGCAGTTGTGCGTACGTGGCAACCAGATAAACACACATGGCAATTATGATTAACATACATTATAATTATGGTTGGACCACATGTGACAAGTAGGTAAACACACATGGCAACTACTGTTTGACCATATGTGACAAGTAGTTAATCACACACGGCAACTATGGTTGGACCACAAATGGCAACTAGGTAAACACACATGGCAACTGCTGTTTGACCATATGTGGCAAGCAGTTAATCACTCACGGCAACTATGGTTTGTTTACACGCGGCAACTACCATAAATTAGATATGACAACTATAGTTAACCAAAACAGATAGAGTTGTCATGCTTTTACAACTACACTTGTCATCCCGGATAATTACATCTGCCAACCAGGATGGCAACTAAATCGTCATCCCGCGGTGTACCTAACGTAGCTGCGTCAGGACGTGTGGGCATTTTTGCTTCGTGCCACACGCGCGGGATGGAGATGAGTTGTACTTGTTGGCGTGTGGCACGAAGTAGCCGCGCCCACACGTGTGGGCAATTCTAATGCTCGCCCACGCACAGCCCGTGTGGGCTGCCTCTTGCTCACACCACACATGGTGTGTGGGCGCATGTCGAATATACCATACATGTGGCAGTTATCGGCGTCCTAAATTATACTTTCTCTGTTCCAAAATATAAGAGTGTTTTTCATACTAAACGAAGGGAGTATTTATTTACCATCTACTTTTCTCCCACAATTTGAGATAAATTGCAGGCTACGTTTGGATGACCTCCGCCAGTCTGCTGTCAGCGGACTTGTAGCAACTATATCTAAGGTTAGTTTTGATTATCATTAGTTCTTCATTCCTGTACAAGATGCTACCATGCTTATATGCACATTGTGGATCAACTATTTTGGATCATCAACTGTCCGCGGACACAGAGCATGGTAGCATCTTGTACAAAGCAGCAAGAGATAAGGGGTAGCTGAAATTAACCTCAGATTGAGTTGCTACAAGCAATGTCATTGTTATCCATTGTCTGGGGATTATCTGTCTACATTTTCCGCAAAGAAAAGGATTATCTTTCTATATATAAACAAAAGAACAGAGGATTGGGGAATAAAACAGAGTTGACCAAGCCAGAACGCTTCTGCCACCAAATTTTTGCGAAGAATTATGGTTTGAAAAATTCCCATAAATCAGCTGTCAGCATCTCTGTGCGACAAAATGAAGAACAAGCAGCTAAAAAAACGGAAACACTAACGCCCACACGTGTGGGCGTTCTCCAACTCGCCCACACGCCTGGATGGTTGTTGATTGTCTTTTGCACGAATCTTGACACGAAAAGGTGGATTTGATGTGCCACGTAGGACGGGGCTGGTGTGTGGGTGTTGGAGAGTTTGCCCACACGCCCCGCATCACGCTTGCCAACTGCGCTATGTGGGCGAACTAGTTTCTGCCCACACAGCCACCACCTAGTCCATGTGCATGTGGGCGAACTGATTTTCGCCCACACGACACTCCTACGTTGTGGATGGCAACTGCAGTTACGCGGATGTGGCAACTAGGTAAACAAACATGGAAACTGTGATTTTTTTGCTAGACGACAACTGGAGTTGCGCGTATGTAGCAACCAGATAAACATAGATGGCAACTGCGATTAACTGTACATGGCAACTATGGTTGGACCACACGTGGCAACTAGGTAAACACACATGGCAACTACTGTTTGACCATGTGTGTCAAGTAGTTAATCACACACGGCATCTATGGTTTAATTACACGCGGCAACTATCA
Organism: Triticum aestivum; assembly: GCF_018294505.1. NCBI lineage: Eukaryota > Viridiplantae > Streptophyta > Magnoliopsida > Poales > Poaceae > Triticum > Triticum aestivum. The sequence goes on along the minus strand of NC_057804.1, from coordinate 641,422,164 downwards.
TAAATTAGACATGGCAACTATAGTTAATCAAAACAGATAGAGTTGCCATGCTTTTGCAACTACGCTTGCCATCCCGGATAACTACATCTGCCAACCAGGATGGCAACTAAATCGTCATCCCGCGGGTACCTAACGTAGCTGCGGTAGGACGTGTGGGCATTTTTGTTTCGTGCCACACGCGCGGGGTGGAGACGAGTAGTACTTGTTGGGCGTGTGGCACGAAGTAGCCGCGCCCACACGCGTGGGCAATTCTAATGTCCGCCCACACACAACCCGTGTGGGCTGCCTCTTACTCACACCACACACGGTGTGTGGCCAGACCCTTTAACACCCACACGTGTGGGCGTTATCAGCGTCCTTTCTTTTTCTGTTTATTTTACGTCAGGGAGCTATCAGTGAATAAAAATTATACACAAATTAGCCCCTGGTTTTCAAAAGACCACAACTTTCAAACCGTTTGTCCAAATCCAACGAAACCAACGCCAATTTCTTCGTTATGAACCCCTCTATCCAGTAAAACAACTTAAACATGTTTTTTTCAAGCCTGAAAATTTGAATTCAAACAGTTTAGTATTTTAATTTCGTTTGATCGCAACTCGAGTTTTATAACTCCGTTTGAGTTGATTCTTTTTGCAAATCGAAGCTCTTGACCTAAACATTCTGATAAGGCCAAATTCACTTAATTTTGGTACAGTTAGAAATTATTTTCAGTTGCAAGAGTTAATTGCTTGTTTGCGAAGTTTTCCGAGATCTTCTCTTTGATTCTTTTGCATGATTGCTTATGTGTGGTTACTATTGCTTGCTCACGATAGATTGACGGGAGTGTGACGAGTAGAACTGTCAGGAGTTATGAGTCCGAATCATCTTAATTCACACTTTGATCATATCCCTTTCATACCCAGTTTTTATGCATTAGTTTCACCCTCACACATTGCATGAGTAGGATGTGATTTAACATGTGGGTTTTGTGAAGTAGTTGATGAGGTAAAACCTATTGCCATATTTATTACCAAAACCTTGGGAGTTACTTCAACCTTATGCTTATATTGCTATGCTATGCTTGTTGACGTGGATTGGGTTTGAGTGTATCCATGACAGATGTGAGATTGTTAATTGATGGTTCAACTTAAGGTGGCAACTTTAATACACATCTAGGTGGATTGAGGCACCTGGGGAATCCAATGTTGCCTATTTTTTGGAAATTCCGGGGTTCCATGTGATTTCCATATGGACTGCCACCCAGGCTCAAAGGGATCATAAGATTATTCATGCTGGAAACTTCCGTGTGCAGCCACAAGGTATTATGGGCTCTAGCATAGTTAATTAAGTTGCGTGAGCTCTTGAAGAGGTAGACTAGCAGATGTAGTGGGTTGTAGGTGGTACTGTCTACCCGGAGTGGGAGTTAATGCTTCTGAAAAACTGTGTCTCGGTCATCCGTTTCTCAAACACCATGTAGTGCAAGAAATCCAACGGAGGCGATCGAGTCTTGTGAGGAAAAGTGCGCAAACCTCTGGAGAGTGTACAAACTAATCATGATTAGCCATGTCCCCGGTTATGGACATCTTGAGTATCTGGTTCTTGGATTATCATGTTGATCTCATCACGTTACATAATTAATTTATTGGGTTGTTAACTTTTAATTGGGATTGAGTTGGGGTTTACCTTCTCAATATTTTTCCACAAACTTTGTAGTTAAATAAAATATTTTCCTTTGTTGTAGGGAAAAACTGGTTTTTCGCAAAAATAAACTTAGAGCTTTCCACCGGCCAAATATGCATGTAGTGATAGTTTTTATTCATCATTTATCCTATGGTGTGAATTTGCCAGTACATTCAATGTACTGACCTACATGGCTGCAATGTCTCATGTTGCAGGAATCTTACGACGAGTAAGTGGTACGTTAGGGTTACGATTTCTACACTCAACTTTGCCGTTGGTGTTGATGGGAATCCACAACCTTGTTGTTTCTTCCGCTTCCACAACCTTGTTGATGGGAATCCACAACGATTGAGGTAATAGTATTTACGTTACTTTATACATGTGATTTACCTCTGTTATAAATCCTCGAGTACTGTGTGTGTTAGCATACCGATCCAGGGATGACACTTAAGCAAAGAGACTTGACCGTTTGAGGTCAGGTCACTACATGTAACCAGAAATCCTTCACAGTCCAACGGGAGAGACAAGGGAGTGAAAGACAGAACAAGAATCAGCAGAAAGAAAGGAACCCTCCCCCTACTAGAAATGATGAGCCATATGCAGATGGAATCTATCCAAACTGTGGAGAGCCTGGGCATACCAGAGAGAAGTGCACTAAGCAAAGCTACTGCTTCATCTGTAAGATGGTGACCTATGCAGTTGATGACTGCCCCATCAAGAAGAAGCCAAGGAATGTTGCAAAATATGTAGGAAGTGCTGCCACAGGTCTTGGTTACTATCAGATTGAAGTTCCTGATGTCAACTCTCAGCATGTTGGACTGATGAAGAATGTAGGGGTGGTGTACATTGAGTCTGGTGATGTTTCTAAAGAAGAACTCACCAAAAACTTCTCGGCAATGTACAAAACCACTTGGCCCTGGCAGATTAGACAGCTGGATGAGTGGACCTACTTGGTCAAATTCCCACCACACATCCCTGCGGAGCAGGTGGCTGGCTACCCAATATTTGGGATGCCATCAGTGGAAGGGGATACTATTAAGGTGGAAACTTGGAAGGGTGACTGGGAGTACTTTGCTAAACTGCAACAAGTTTGGCTGAAGCTGGAAAACCTAGACCCAACCTGGATAGACTGGGGGGGGGGGTACTTGAGCAATTTGCTTCTGCCTTCGGAACTCTGCTAGATGCACTACAAAAAAAATACACTTCCGTGATGATACGTGTTTGTCACAGTAGGTCACGTTTTCTGTCATGCATGTACATCCATGACGATTTTATGACAGAATCAAGATAGTCATACCTGTGCTATCGTAGAAGTGTTCCATGACATTACCAAAATTATCATCACGGAAGTGTCCACTTCCATGACGATAAATTGCGCTCACAGAAGTGCTTTCATCAAGGGTGACCGACACGTGGCATCCACCGTAACGGAACGTCGTTAAGCTATCGGGTCTGGTTTTGGATCCGATAACCCGTTAACAGCCGGGACCAATGGGAAATTTCCACGTGTAAAATTCTGATTGGCCGGAGGGAACACCTATAGTCTCACCGTTGGGACAGATGTCGTCCACTCATTGGACCCAAGGCGCCTATGATACGTCGACACGTGACACAGCCCAACAGAGGCCCATTCCTGTGAAAAGGCCGGCCCGTTTGACTTGGTCAAAAGGTGGCGGGCCAGCCCATGGAAAGCCTGTTAACGGCCTGTTCGCATATAGCCCATTTACAGCCCGCTAACCCACGGACCGTTACGACCTCTCCAAATTAGGCCCAATAGCGTCATCTAGGCTGTCCAATATGATTCCAACCTGTTTTAACTTCCGTCCAATGTATGGCCCATGATGACTTTCGGTCCATATGAGGCCCTTCGTAACTCTTGGCCCATTAACGGCCCGTGGTGAAACTGGCCCGTAATGAACAGTGTATTACTTTATACCCATTCATGGCCCATTATTCCATTGGGCTGTTTCCAGCCCAAGTTATCTTTCGGCCTTCTCAGGGCCCATTTATTCTTGGGCTCATTTCCAGCATTCGGTTACTTACGACCCGTTACTGTCATTTCCAGCAAGTCAGTCCGTTTGTGGCCCGTTAATACGTTGGGTCGTTTTCATGTCAAAAAAACCCGTTGGGCTGTTTTCATAGAGTTATCAAATACGACCTATTAACGGCCCATTATGGTCCACTAATAGTACGACCCATGATTGGCGAAATGATGATACGCCCCGTAGAAGGCCCGTAAAAGGCACATGGATCATACGGCCCGTAGAAGGCCCATGGATCCTACGGCCTATAGGAGGCCCATGGATCCTACGACCCCTAAAAGGTCCATGGATCGTACGACCCGTAGAAGGCCCATGGATCGTACGGCCCGTAGATGGCCCATGGATCATACAGCCCGTAGAAGGCCCATGGATCCTACGGCCCGTATAGAAGGCCAACGAATCCTATGGACCATAGAAGGCCCATGGATCATACTGCCCGCAGGAGGCCCATGGTTACAACAGTCCGTGTGTTGCCATGATTATTTTGGCCTAGTTTCCAAAAATAGGTTATTGTGGCCACTAGAAAAACACAGAAAAAGAACTGCAGTGACTACAAGCAAACAATTAAACAAGACAATAAGGAAATAAATAAGCAAGCAATTAACGCTAGCCTATTACCGCTATTCCACATATTACATCCACTGGGCATCAAAGTTCGCCACCAGTGCAAATATAGGGAACAAAGCAGCATATTACATACACTTGCCGTCAAAATTGGCCACCAGTGCAAATAAACGCGGCAGAAAAACAAGAGCATAACTGAAACAACTTCAGAAGAGCTCAAGAAACGTTATCCTGGGTATCCACCATACGGGCAATAAGCTTAGCAAGCTTATTAGCTTTGTCCTGTTTGGCGCTAAAATTCTCCAACGCTTGCTGTTGCACCAGAAAGTATGCATATGAATGCTCCAGGGACTTCCGCAGTCCTTCCGCTTCTTGTCGTGGCACAGCTGATCGATGTCTTTCAGCTTGTAGTTGAGACTCAAGAAACCGAACTGATTCAGACAGTGAGTTTGAATAGCTTGTGCAAGCGGTAGTGGCTAGTAACTCGAACACTAAACCAAGACAGGACTTTGGGGTTGTCTCACTGTCTTCAAGATAGTCTTCCATAGCTGTTTTATCAGCTTTGTTGGAGACCAACAAGGATGTCTCACTATCCTGAACCTTATCTGCATTACTTCCTTTACCATTGCTTAATAAGGCTCTCTTCCCCAATATTCTGTCAGCATTATAAAAGAAGAAACAAGCAGACACATAACAGGTTTAGCATGTACTAGTATATGAAACTCATTTCGGTGAACTAGTTCATTAGTAAGGTGGACATGATTAAACTACCAAGTCTTCTATTGCCAAGTACTAGTACATAATAAAAGCATCAAACAAACATATATCTATGTCCTATGGTCACTGCATTGTCTTGCCAAATCAAAATAGAGACACAGTTCAAATCATATCAGTTCAAGACAAAGCAGCAGTGAAAGAATACAAAGCATGGGAAACTACACGGCACAACAAGATTTCAGATGGGAACCACGGGTCTACATGTACAACAAAACTATTGGCTCTGTTGTGATGCTAGTAATGTGCATGATATGATAAGTCAACTGTATACATAATTGAAATTGAAATCAACAGAGCTATTGATAAGAGCAAACCTGTTAAAGAAACATGCGTGAACATACCTGCTGTGCCATTGGAGTTTCGATTGGATCCTTTAATTTAAAAATAAGTTTGTATGAGTAAATACAGTGATACAAGAGCAAAGAAGTATGCACGATAGCAATCATAGTAAAGCGCAAGGCGGTGGCAAAACACACAATTAACGGCTCGCGCTTTTTTGAACTATGAAAGCAATGGAATCTTAAATTAGAATAGTTGTTCTTTAGGTTTCGGCACTTGTTCTACATGAACAAAGTACAGTAAGACGCAAGAATATAGTACTTAAAAATAGAAAATGAGCTCATAGACCTTACCACATTCTTGTGTCGGGAACAGTACAGAACAAGGCGTTCCCAGTCATCGTCCAGTAAATGTGTCTCAGGAGAACGTAAGGGAATTTGATGAGTTTCTTTGCCGGTGAAGTATGTTTTATTCAGGTAATTCCGATACTGCCACCAAGCATTCCTGAAGATAGCAGAGGTATTAGCACAGGTTACCTCATCCTGAGTTTCCAAATCGGTCCTTCTCTATAGAGAAAAATTGGAAAATTTGTTGTATTATAACCATCATGGAGGTAGGATGTATGGGACAAAGCAAAGTAATTTCCATGAATAACATTACTTACACATAACTCCTGGACAAACACCTGCAACTGGCATTTTTCTTCATCTTCAGTATAATATTTCCAAGATGGGCAGATACACACAAATGTGATAGATACTAAACTACGACTAGTTGGTTGTGCTTCCTCCACAGGAATAGGCGTACTAACTGGTGGAGTTGGCGTTTGCCGTGTTAGTACTGGCCCTTTGGGCACTGGAGCTGCCGAGATCTGTGATGGAGATGGTGATGTGTCAACAGGAACTGGGTTACTATCTGCTGGGGTTGGGGTTAGATTGGGTGAAGCTGGTTCTCTGTCCATCACAATAGGGGTACAATCTGTGAGAGTTTTGGTTATGTGTGGTAGGGTTGGTTCTCGTGCATGTACATCCGGGGTGCTATCTCCACCAAGAGGTAGCACTGTTTTATTTGAAGACCGTGTTTTTAGTCCGCTAGATACTGGCATCACCCGCTCCAATTCAAATGGTTGATAAACAGGAAACATAGTTGAATGTACAGACATTGTATGAGAAACAGATGCAATAGATAGTGTGGAAAAAAGAGGGCATGAAATAGTTGACATGTATATTGTTTAACTAAAATGGATAGCATGACATAATTTCACATATATGATGTCTATCTAAACTGGATAGCATAGCATAACATAATTCAAAGATATGATGAATAACTAAACGAGATCGCATGACATAATTCACCTACATGTTATCTAAGTAATCAGGATCACATCATTTATTCACATATGTGATTTATATGCTAAACAGAGGGCATTCGATATGATGTCTGAACTAAGAACATGGTGTTGAATATTGTGTATATGATGTCTAAACTATGTAATTTAAGACACCATATGCATGATATGAGCAGTATAACCGTGCCAAGTTAGAGCATACACCTCGGTGGGGGGATATAAATGGTCATCTGTCTCTGAATCCATCTCTGAGGATCTATCAGGACCCAACAAGAGATCTGCTTTGACAGGTAGCACTGTCTGCTCTGAAGGCCTTGTTTTCACTCCAGATTTTTCCATCTCCCACCCAAATGGCTGATTCACAGGAAGAGTAGTTTAATGTACAAACATTGTCGACAAATGGAAATGTAATGAAGAAAAGGATGGGCAAGATATCATTCAAATATATGATGCATGGTTAAACAGGATGGCATTACACATTTCACATATATTATGGCTGGCTAAAAGACATGAGAGTGCATAATTCCCATATATGATATAGATTTAAATAGGTGGCATTACAGAACATGTCTAAACTAAGCAGATGACATATATGATGTCAAAAGTAGGCACTGCAAGGCAACATATGCATGATATGACTAACATCATCATGCCAAGGTAGAGCAAGCACCTTGGGGGGGGGGTAAATAGGAGTGGTCAGCGGCGTCTGAATCCGCCTCAGAACATATATCTTCCTCTGGATTACAATCTGGAGAGGGGTGGGGAGGGTTTGCCATGAACCCACCATGGAGTGATGTCTGCATGACATTGTATTGCCACACAAAACTCTTCTCTTTTTCTCTACATGTTCAGCATGACTGTGTACAAAATCTGACATGCATACGAAAAAATATGGTGAGATTATGTAAGGAGAGCATGCGGAAATTTAGAGTGATGTTAACAACCAGTGGATGGATCCAAAAATAATGATAGCAGGCTGATGATTGCTTTAATTTAATAAAAAGATAGATGATGATTGCTTTACTATTTGTTTCCCACCCAAGATGAACAACATAGGCATACCCTAGGTGAACCAGATATTAGACAGAGATACTATTCATTGCTTCCTTGATATGTGCCCCACAACTAATTTAGAACTCAAGTTTCAACATTAATTTGGACCTGACTTGGAGTCCAAGAGGTGAACATGACGATAAAGTAGAAGGTAATTTTAAGCAATGCATAACATAAGCAGAAATAAAAGAGTGCGACCTCTCTTGTGGACCCGTGTACTCCTCAGGTTCATCTGCTGAGTCGATGATGGTGATGCCGTTGCGGTGGGTGCCGACGACAGGGAAGGAGATCTGAGGCGGCGAAAGACAGTCAGGAGTCGTGATGTCTGGTTTGGTGGATGCTTCTGTCGATGGAGCAGCTCAGGTGAGGTGGACGACGTCACGGCAAGAGCAGTACAGACCACACAAAGTTCCCTTCGACACCTACCTGTAACTGAAGTAATTCTGTAAGGGCTCATTTGGCTTGCATGATTCTAAAAACGCAGGGATAGGAAAACACCAGAATAGGATAGGAATGCACATGGTAAATAGGGCATTTGTAAACACAGGATTTCTGTCAACTTGGGTGTTTGGTTTACAGGAATTGGAAGAGCAGAGGAATGCAAAGAAACATGGCAAAAATAAAGTGAAACCATATGAAAGCGTGTACAGTTAGAATGTTATTCTGCCACTAATGCACTTGGTCTTGTTTTCATGCATAGGATTTTGAAAAGTAGGTCCAGGTGGATGTTTTGCTTCATTCCTTTCAACAAAATGAATGAATAATTGAACAGTAGAGTGCCATTGGAAAATTCCCTATTCCTATGTTTTTCCGTTGAACCAAAGTAGCCCTAATGGATTGACATGAATGTATAGTAATAAGTGATGCAACAAGTGTACAACCTCTTTGTCGTAGCCGTGTCGACCTCAACATCATTGGGTTGGTCGCTGAAGCAGTTGAGGCACAGGTGGCTATCGGAGGTGTGGAGGAACATCTGAGGAATCTGTAGACGGCGTCTAGGGCACTGCTCTGTTGCGATGGATCGTTCTGTCATTGGAGCAGCTCCGGTGAGCCATAAGACGTCAAGGCTGAAGTAGCACAAGACAGACATCATCAATCTCAAGTGGGATTCTAATAGCATCTCCAATAGATGATGTAAAATAGATGTAAAATTTACATCACCAAAAACCACCTGACTACAACAGATGAGGTAAAAGCTGTTGACTCTGAACTTAACTGTCGAAACTGAAATTTACCGTGGAATCTAAATGTTATTGTCAAAACTGAACGCAATGGTAGCAGAGAGGCACTTGACATGTAGTTTAGGGAGGGCCTGCAGTTCATCTTCAACCTACACCCCCCTGAGCCGCCAGCCACCATCGGCCGAACCGCCGGCCCCAGCGCCGCCTCGCCGCCCCGAAACAACTCGTCACCGCCGGTCCGCCGCCACCCCGGCCAGCCCTCTAGGCCCCACGCCCCCACCCCGAACCCTAAGATAGATAGTGGGGTACCTCTCCGGTGAGCCCCTGTCCCCGCTGCGGGTGGTTCTTCCTTAACTCTGGCGAGCCCCCCACCCCCTGAAAATCGACTGACCCAAAAGTCGATTCAGTCGACTGAAGATAAATCGGAGCAGAGCAGCAGCACGAGCAAGGGGGAGAGCAACAGCAGCAGCGCGAGCGAGAGCCGGAGTAGCAGCAGCTGGGCAAGCGAGCAAGAGCCGGAGCAGCAGCAGCAGCGCGAGCGAGCGAGCGAGAGCCGGAGTAGCAACATCAGATCCGACTGGTATGGCCGCCACCGCCGAAGGGGCCTCGCACTAGGGGAGAGCCGCCGTGGAGATGTCGCCCACGGCGCCGGCTTCAAGGTAGCCACTCCATCAGGGTGCGGGATGGAGCACCGTTGGTGCCGAGAGGTCGAGTTAAGGAGAAGGTGCAATGCGACGAGTGTACAATCTCTTTGGTGGCGCCGAGTAGGCCTCGGCTTCATCCGAGGAGTTGGTGAGGATGTTGTGGTTCCGGTGGAGCAGGTTAAGGCGGCGCTGTGGGGATGGAGCAGCCGCGATAGATGAGGCAATCATCAAAGCAGCTCCTTGGAGGTGGAGGACGGGGCGGCTGAACCGGCGGGACGACATATCCTCATCCAGGGAGGTGGACGACATCGTCGGGGAAGAGGCTCCGGATGGGCAGCGGTGACGTGGCGGACGGAGGAGGGTGGGGTTTCGTGGATGGAGCGGAGAGGTTATGGTGGCCTGGGATTTCGAATGGCGAAAAGGAGGTGATGTGTTACGCCCAATATGCGACCCTATCCAAAAGGAACTTGAAGGTCCCACCAAGGATAGACCCGCATATTGAAATGCTTTTGCAAGGTGGATATCATTACATCAACATTACATAATAGATGGGGATACATACATAAGGCATACAATGCCACTCGAATACAACATTACAATACATAAGAGCAACATCCGACTACGGATGAATCACAAATAGAAACTCAAACGACATCCACCCTGCTAGCCCAGGCCGCCGTCCTGGAACCTATCCCTGATCGAACAAGCAGAAGAAGAGCTCAACGCAAGCAAGCATCGCTCTCGCGTGATGATCATCGCATAAACCTGTACCTGCAACTGTTGTTGTAGTAATCTGTAGCCACGAGGACTCAGCAATCCCATTACCATGGGTATCAAGACTAGCAAAGCTTAATGGGAAAGGAAGGGGTAAAGTGGTGAGGCTGCAGCAGGGACAAAGCATATATGGTGGCTAACATACGCAAATAAGAGCGAGAAGAGAGCAAGCAGAACGGTCGTGAAACTAGCAATGATCAAGAAGTGATCCTGAACTCCTACTTACGTCAAACATAACCCAGAAACCGTGTTCACTTCCCGGACTCCGGCGAGAAGAGACCATCACGGCTAGACACGCGGTTGATGCATTTTAATTCGGATCTGGTGTCAAGTTATCTACAACCGGACATTAACAAATTCCCATCTGCCTATAACCGCAGGCACGACTTTCGAAAGATTATACCCTACAGGGGTGTCCCAACTTAGCCCATGACAAGCTCTCGCGATCAACGAAGGAATAGATCTTCTCCCAGGAAGGCCCGATCAGACTCGGAATCCCGGTTTACAAGACATTTCGACAATGGTAAAACAAGACCAGCAAAGCCTCCCGCTGTGCCGACAAATCCCGATAGGAGCTGCACATATCTCGTTCTCAGGGCACACCGGATGAGCCAGACGTCGGGTTGGCATAGACCTTGGTTGCCCAGGGGGCGCCGGACATCGCTCGGTTTGGACCAACACTTAGACAAGCACTGGCCCGGGGGGGGGGGGGCTAAAATAAAGATGACCCTCGGGTTGGCCGACCCAAGGGAAAGGGGTAGGTGGTGGTGAGGCAAATGGTAAAACCAAGGTTGGGCCTTTCTGGAGGAGTTTTATTCAAAGCGAACTGTCAAGGGGGTCCCATAAATCACCCGACCGCGTAAGGAACGCAAAATCCGGGAACATAACACCGGTATGACGGAAACTAGGGCGGCAAGAGTGGAACAAAACACCAGGCATAAGGCCAAGCCTTCCACCCTTTACCAAATATATAGATGCATTAATAATATAAGAGATATTGTGATATCCCAACCAAAATCCTGTCCACCATGGAGAAATCTTCAACTTCACCTGCAACTAGCAACGCTATAAGAGGGCTGAGCAAAGCCGTAACATAGCCAAACAACGGTTTGCATAGGAAAGGTGTCAAAGGTTAGAGGTTGATGGCAATTTGGGATGGCTTGAAGAGCAACAGATAGGTAACGCCGCATAGCGATAGAACGAAGCAACTGGCATAGCAATGATAGTAGTGAGATCCAGGGTAGCGGTCATCTTGCCTGAGATCCCGCAAGGAAGAAGAACGAGTCCATGAAGAAGACGAACGGGAGCAGTCGAACGAATCCTCACGAACGCAACATTACCGGAACTAAGAAGCAACACCAGAAAGAAACAAACAACATGGTAAATGCACAAGCATAAACATGGCATGATGCACAAACAAGTATGATGCATGTCCGGTTTAATAAGGCATGGCATGGCAACGTGCAACAAACAATACTACCAATTAAGTGGAGCTCAATATGCAACGAGTTGCATATTGACGAAACACCACATTGACATATTTAGTTCTCTCTCGTTTAGGTACACAACAATATTAAATGTTGTTAAACATGGCAAGAGGTGAAACATAATTAATCTACCTATCTAGGCAAGTTTAAGTGAGGCCGGGACAACAAACAACAATTCCGGAAAATCCCCATGAGCAAGATTTAAGAGAAATCCTTCTTTGGTCTTCAAAAGTTGAGAATGATGATGAGAACCACCCTGACAATTTATGAGACACTCCGGAGCAAAGAAGAATAGAAATGTTGAACCAACAATGAAAAGAATTTGAAAGATCTTGGAGAAAGACATTTGACCGATGATATTTCATTCTTACGTCAAACTTTCAAATGAATTTGAGAATCGCTCCAGAATAATTAGAAGAGTCAGGTAAGATCCTGGGAAAAGACCTGTGGGTTAGGGCCCACTGAAAAGGAACACCGTTGAAACGATTACTTGAAAAGGAGATTGCACCGGTTGAAATAAATGGCTTCAAAGAGATAATAATCTCGAAATATCTTGAACGGATTGAGAATGGAAACATAAGTCTTCTGAGATATCTTGAGCATTCCGGATAAGAATAGAGAGAGGCGAACAATTAAGAGATGCACCGACGTGGAAAAACATTTGAAACGAGAAAAAGAATATGATCAACACTGAAAGCTTGAATTGGATCCACCGGAGAAGAAAAAAAAAGAACGTAGGATGATGAATTTGAAGCTCGTGAGCATCTTCATGAGGGATCACCGGATCAGAACATTGATTGAAAAGAGTGAAGTGACTTCACATGAATAAATGGATACTTGATTAAAATAAATGAGTCCTTGAAGAAAAAGGGTGGGAGGGCGGGAAAACAAAGGCAACTTGGGGACGGACGAAACAGACACCATTGAGAAAACTTATAATTGATCTCGCAAACATTGAAATGATTGGATCCACTTGAAGAGAAGCACGCCGGTTGGAAAAGAATTAACATGAAAAACTCGATGATCAAAAGGATTAGTATTCACATAGCAATATGAGAACACCGCTTGAAAGGTATGGAATCAACATTTGACTTCGAAGCAACTCGAATACCACAAATAAAACAAAACAAAGGATTGGCTTGCAGAATAAGCCAGAACAAACATATGATAGAGATTCCGTCCGAAGTTTTCGTGGTGGGGCCCACACGGGCTCGAGTGTATAGCACCATCATGTACAAGGCAGTGCACATGACATACGAAGTGTCCCCGAACCAGCATAGCCAAGGGTTCTTTAAGACACAACGAGACCACTGTAAAAATGACCGTGGAAAGGCGGACCACTAGACGTCGAACCCCAATCTCATATCATGCATCTGTCGAAAAGATATTCTAGGAGCTACTTGAATTCCCACCTATAAAACTCCCGAAACTTACTGGTTATGCAATCTGGTGTTGGGGATACAGGGGAAGCAATATATCTCACCCAAACTAACAATACCTACATCCAAGCTGTATCCATTCGTCAACACATAACCAAGAAACCATCGGAAATCGTGTACCTCAACCTTCGAAAAGCATCCGTTATACGAGTTATGGCAATACTCCCGAGCTCGCCCCAGTACTGGGTTATCGGGGTTATCTCACCAACAACTGCATAAAAGAGATTTTCGATGTCGGCAAATGTCAGGTATTCCAGAACTGCAACGATAAAATTGTGACGACAACACCTCGGAGCTCAACTCCCCGGGTCAAAGCCACATAAATAGACAGGAGGCACCAAGAACAATGTTCTCGTCACAAAACCATCGAAACAATTCCAAGATACCCGCATGATCCTAAAAAAAAATTTAGTGAAATTTGAGGAGAGGAAAGACAAAACATCTACGTCAAGAGTCCTCACCAGAGCGACGAAGGGGGCTGAGGAGTAAAAAGAATCCTACTCTCCGATATATATAATCCTAAGACTCAAAATAGTTTTCTTCTAGACTCAACAACGACCAACAATCAAGGGGGCTCCTATGGTCGGTCGAGGCTCTGATACCAACTTGTTACGCCCAATATGCGACCCTATCCAAAAGGAACTCGAAGGTCCCACCAAGGATAGACCCGCATATTGAAACGCTTTTGCAAGGTGGATATCATTACATCAACATTACATAATAGATGGGGATACATACATAAGGCATACAATGCCACACGAATACAACATTACAATACATAAGAGCAACATCCGACTACGGATGAATCACAAACAGAAACTCAAACGACATCCACCCTGCTAGCCCAGGCTGCCGTCCTGGAACCTATCCCTGATCGAAGAAGCAGAAGAAGAGCTCAACGCAAGCAAGCATCGCTCTCGCGTCATGATCATCACATAAACCTGTACCTGCAACTGTTGTTGTAGTAATCTGTGAGCCACGAGGACTCAGCAATCCCATTACCATGGGTATCAAGACTAGCAAAGCTTAATGGGAAAGGAAGGGGTAAAGTGGTGAGGCTGCAACAGTGACAAAGCATATATGGTGGCTAACATACGCAAATAAGAGTGAGAAGAGAGCAAGCAGAACGGTCGTGAAACTAGCAATGATCAAGAAGTGATCCTGAACTCCTACTTACGTCAAACATAACCCAGAAACCGTGTTCACTTCCCGGACTCCGCCGAGAAGAGACCATCATGCATTTTAATTCAGATCTGGTGTTAAGTTATCTACAACCGGACATTAACAAATTCCCATCTGCCTATAACCGCAGGCACGGCTTTCGAAAGATTATACCCTGCAGGGGTGTCCCAACTTAGCCCATGACAAGCTCTCGCGATCAACGAAGGAAAAGACCTTCTCCCAGGAAGGCCCGATCAGACTCGGAATCCCGGTTTACAAGACATTTCGACAATGGTAAAACAAGACCAACAAAGCCTCCCGCTGTGCCGACAAATCCCGATAGGAGCTGCACATATCTCGTTCTCAGGGCACACCGGATGAGCCAGACGTCGGGTTGGCAGAGACCCTGGTTGCCCAGGGGGCGCCGGACATCGCTCGGTTCGGACCAACACTTAGACAAGCACTGGCCCGGGGGGGCCTAAAATAAAGATGACCCTCGGGTTGGCCGACCCAAGGGAAAGGGGTAGGTGGTGGTGAGGCAAATGGTAAAACCAAGGTTGGGCCTTGCTGGAGGAGTTTTATTCAAAGCGAACTGTCAAGGGGGTCCCATAAATCACCCGACCGCGTAAGGAACGCAAAATCCGGGAACATAACACCGGTATGACGGAAACTAGGGTGGCAAGAGTGGAACAAAACACCAGGCATAAGGCCAAGCCTTCCACCCTTTACCAAATATATAGATGCATTAATAATATAAGAGATATTGTGATATCCCAACCAAAATCCTGTCCACCATGGAGAAATCTTCAACTTCACCTGCAACTAGCAACGCTATAAGAGGGCTGAGCAAAGCGGTAACATAGCCAAACAATGGTTTGCATAGGAAAGGTGTCAAAGGTTAGAGGTTCATGGCAATTTGGGATGGCTTGAAGAGCAACAGATAGGTAACGCCGCATAGCGATAGAACGAAGCAATTGGCATAGCAATGATAGTAGTGAGATCCAGGGTAGGGTCATCTTGCCTGAGATCCCGCAAGGAAGAAGAACGAGTCCATGAAGAAGACGAACGGGAGCAGTCGAACGAATCCTCACGAACGCAACATTACCGGAACTAAGAAGCAACACCGGAAAGAAACAAACAACATGGTAAATGCACAAGCATAAACATGGCATGATGCACAAACAAGTATGATGCATGTCCGGTTTAATAAGGCATGGCATGGCAACGTGCAACAAACAATACTACCAATTAAGTGGAGCTCAATATGCAACGAGTTGCATATTGACGAAACACCACATTGACATATTTAGTTCTCTCTCGTTTAGGTACACAACAATATTAAATGTTGTTAAACATGGCAAGAGGTGAAACATAATTAATCTACCTATCTAGGCAAGTTTAAGTGAGGCCGGGACAACAAACAACAATTACGGAAAATCCCCATGTGCATATTTTAGATTCGGTACTGTTCCGCCCTAAACACAATTTAGAGTTGTTAAATAGTAAAACAAAGTGGGCCATGTTAAACTAGGCATTTTTCCACCCCATTTACATATAAAGTTTATTAAATTCGGAGCTACGATTATTTAGTTATGAATTAAATCATTTTAACATGGCATATTAGCAAAATTTAAATAAACAGCAAGTTAAACATTTTAACATGGGATGAAAATGGCATATTATTAATCTACACAAAATTCTAAGCAATTTACATGTTTAAATTATTTTAATCCGATGCACAGTTTGTGAGTTTTTATATGCATGAAATCTAGGGGGTTTTCTGTAAAACATTAATTCCTGGAAAAAATATGTAAAATCGTCCTGGCAGGGAAAAAACATCACGGGCCGAAACTGCTGGCCCAACAGTGCACAGGGGGGCGCTGGATCTGAAGCTCACCATGGGCCAAGCCCCGGCTGGAGAGGAGGAGGCCCAAGCGGTTGGCTGGAGGAGAGGCTGGACGCAGGCCGCGCTGGGCTGGGCCAGAGGCGCGATGCGGCTGGGCCTGTTCTTGAGGGCCCACGTGGTCGGCGATGACCGATGGCGTCGTCCTCGCGCTCACGCGCGGAGGCAGGGGAGGCCGGCAGCGTGAAGAGGTCCGGTGAGTGGGGCGGCGCGGTGAGTCGGGACCTGCGGAGAGCCGCGGATCTGGACGGGATCCACCGGATCCGTCCATTCCCGGCGACAGAAGGAGGTGGGGCGGCGAGCTCGACGCCGGTGGCAACGAAGCTCCATGGCGCGGCGGTGGTTCCCTGCAGGGCAACAGAGAGTGAGCAAGGTGATGCGAGAGGACCGGAGGATGGGAAAGGAGGAGAAGGACGGGAGGCAGGCGGCGCTGGCCTGGGACGGCGGAGACGCGGCTGACACCGGCGGGCGCGGTCGGTGGGGCGGCGAGGCCGCGGGCGCTCAAACAAGATGTGCGGGGCAAAGCAGGGAGTGGGCGGCGCTTCGGGGTCGGGCCGACCCGGGCCCAGATGGGCTTGCACGGGCCGCGCGCGGGCTCGGGCGGATGGGGGCGCTGGAGGGAGGCGCAGGGGACGCGTGGCGCCGTGGGAGAGGCCGGAGGGCGCTGGCGGGGCGAGGTGGCGCGCGCTGGTTGGTCCGGGCGCGGTGGCGGCGATGCCAAGTGGCGGCGGGGCTGTGGTCGGGCGCAGAATCTGAGGAGGAGGGGCTAGGAGGTAGGGGAAGGGCTAGGAGATGCCCAAAAATGGACTAGGGGTTGATTATATAGGGTAAGGCTAGTGTTAGGGGGGGTTTTGGAGGGGTTTCGGACCCTCGGATCTCGATCTGGCGGTTCCGGACGTGAGGAGAGGTAGACTGGGCCTAGGTGGGCTGTGTAGAGGGGATTGGGCTGAGAGAAGAGGGGAGAAATGCAGCCCGGCAACTGTTTCAGAGACCGAAACGTCCGACGAATATACCGACTATATCGCGGTTATATTTAACGGTTGGGCAGTTAAACGGACTTCGAATGCGACGAAACTGGGCAGGCGGCCTGTCTACACTATAATAAGACCGCACGACAAGTTGCAACCCATTCCAAGAACATTTTTATGCCACTTATAAAATAATATTTCGGAGGTGCCGCGGGCGTGTGCGAGTGTGGTCGGGCTCAGAACGGACAACGGAGAGAACCGGCGGAACACGAACGGCTGCAACTTTTTATGAAAACGATGCCAATGCAATGCGCATGATGCCATGAGATGAGATGCATAACAAGAACAAAATGCAAAACAACAGAGAAAAACCCAACCACGGAGGAAATAATAAATCACATCTCCGGAAAAGGCAAGAGTCGGAGTTATGAATATGGAAAGTTGTATCCGGGGCGTTACTTGATGGGAGGGGGTGATCCATGGCTTAGGGATGCGCTTGTTCAAAATGTAGGGTGTGTTATAAAATTACCCCCCACCGATTTGAACTAGCGGCCCTTTCAACTCAGGGTTAGAAGGGGGATTTCATGTGCGGGATTTGGCAGCTGGAGGGAGTTATTGCGCGCGTTGTAATTTCGGGATAGCAAGGCGCGGGTTGTAAAAGCGCCAGTTTTGGGAGCACGATATCTGAATTTTCGGGATATAACAAGGCGCGGGTTGAATTTTAGGGACAAGCCCAACGTGTAATATTGTACTTGTACGTACCAAATCAATTTGCACTTCCCTCAACCAAAAAGAAAACGAAAAAGGTAAAACTATTCACACCACACATAGAGAGAGTCTTGCCCTGTTTTACTATATAAATGCTATTCAAAGCTACTCCCTCCTTCCATCTAAATAGGGCCTAATGCGTTTTTCGATGCTAACTTTGACCAAATATTAGAGCAATAATATATGACATGCAACTTACACAAAAGCATACCGTTAAATTCGTGTGTGAAAGGAGCTCTCAATGATATAATTTTTACATTGTGCATGTCATGTAATATTAATCTTGTCAATAGTCAAAGGCGGTCTTAAAAAATGCATTACACCCTATATAGATGGAAGGAGGGAGTATGAATCCATGTTATGTCCAATTAATTTTTTTCGCTTGCTGTATAATGCATGTAACCTACTCATACCAACATTTTAGTGCATTCCGAATGTCTATACTACCGCTGCAATTCGAACTGAATTTGAATTTGTTTCTCTATTTCAATAAGAATCTACAATCATGATTGTTGCCAACTTCAACCATCATTTGTATATTACCATAATAACACACCACATGATTACTATAGATATAGATATGAACTATGTGTACTACATGAACTCTAATTCTATTTTTTGAATACACTTGATGTTGATTCCAAATAATAGTACATTTGATGTACTAACTATATATTCATAATCTAAGCCATGTTCCATACATACACCGTGTTTATCACAAAAAGTATAGTGCCCCGCCCCCTACATTATGACAAGTATTTAGACCTAAGCTGCAAAAGCCACACATTAGCCCAAATTATAATCAATGTTCTATATATTATACATAGTACTAGCAAGATGCCCATGCGTTCCATAGAACATCAACATGATCAAGGGGAGGCGTAATTTGCAAATATGGAGAGGGGTGTGGGTATATTTTTTCAAAATTGCCATAGTTTCCTTCCTATCCATCAGATATAAATTGGACGGCCTATATTGCAGGTTGGCAGGCACACCATCATCAACAACTCCATTTTTTATAAGAGTAGAAATAAAATATATTATATGTAGTATAACATGTTCATAACCACACCATGTGTATCACCGTTATATATATTCACACATGCGTCGGTTTAAAACACTATGATAAATTCTTCAAATATCTGAATTCACTTTTTATAATGAAGTATGATCTCTATTCGTCTTTTACACCCACACAATCCTCTTATATTTGGAGCTAGCGCTAACTTTCTCTCGTGCATGCACATGCCCGCATCCCTCTCACCCTCCCTTGGCATTCTCTAGCTCCATCGCGCAAATTCATCTTTTCACTTTAGGTCGTTCACCCACGTTGTATGTAGGCCCCCAACTCCTTCTTTACGGCACACATCGATCGATATGCCTCTCAAGCTAGGTGTGCCTAGCACACACACAAGCTTCCCCTCTTCTCTTATCACCATCCATGCCTCACTCCCACCACTCTTTCATCGATCTCATACTCGCAGACTCCTTCCGCCTCGATATAGCATGCCTCTCGCACTACCTCCTAGATGCATCCCTCTCTCTATCCTTCTCCCCGTGCCTCATTTGCTTCTAACACACACATGCATGTATACCGATCGATCTCCCAACATATACCTAGGTCGACTTTAACTATCCCCCCCATCGATCGACGTACCTCACAAGTTATGTCTCTCATTTCTCTGACAAAGGATTGATCTTCCTATGTAGTTACGTCTGCTTACCATAGCTATATCGTCCCCCCTCATCATTTGTGCATGCCTCCTGACCCGTCTCTCACACGCATGTGCACAGACAGGTAGCCATCCCCTCTCTTATTGATATTGCAGGCGCGCCCTCCGTTTGTCTAGCAAGCCTACCCCACAATTTGTTAGAAGCAACTCCACTACCACCCCCTCCAACACTCTAGCTCTGTCTCTCTCCCAACCTTATTCCTCTCGTACACATATGCATGGATGCTGATCGATCTCCCTTAATACATGAGGTAGATCGATCTCCCTTAATACATGAGGTAGGCCTCTCTCCTCCTCCACACATATACCAGCCATTGTACCTCTATAGTTAATTAGGCCTCCCCCCACACCACATAATGATAGTCGAGCGTTGTAGGTAGGTATCCATGCCACAAAGACAAACTGCACCTGTCCCCTCTCATGTTCCAGTAGGCCAGCCACTCTATATCTTTGACGCGGGCACACACAAATTCGATGGCACTCTTTATCGATCGCGCGCGCACACACACACATCTTCCCTCTCTTCGATTCTATGGACACCTCAAGCCGATGATACCTCTACTCTCTTCTCGTGGATCGCCCCCTCTATATATATGATATATCTAGGACTCTATTTCACACACATTGCATATGTTACAGTTTTTACTTGCCCCCCCCCAAAAAAACTCTCACAAACCCACACACTATCTATCTACGTTTGTATCTCTCTCACACAACCCCACGTAGGTGGTCTGCGTATACAAGAAAAGAATAGGTGCACCGTGCATGTACTCACGCTTCGTGCCTAGACACACCCGCGCGGGTACACGGTGGAGCTCATTTCTATACGAAATGGCAGCCCACGTGCTAATTTGAACGCGTGTAGTGGTTGTTTACCTACGGAGGTCGTGTACCACACATGCACGAAACAAAATTCGACTTGATGCGTTGGCGCGTTATTTTTAAATAAAGTTATATCGCTCAATGGCACATACACATAATATAAAAGGATTTTTATGGAGAAAAAGGTAGTCCGCTCCACTATATACAATGGAGCCTGCCTGCCTGGTTTGTCTCTCTTCAAAGTATCTCACACAAGGCTGCGGTGGCCTCTCTCTCTCTCACCATTGGTCACTGATCCGGCCGCACCCCGTCCGCCGGCGGAAAGGGAGGATGTGCATCGTTTCTCCGTTCGATGACACCGAGGCAGCACGTCCCGATCTGTGATACACGCCGTTCTCTCTTACCAAGCTCCGGCGCGGTAGGGCCTACGCCACCCGCTCGCTGCCACAGTATGGGCAGATTCTGCCCGCCGCTGCTCACCTAGTTACATCCCGACGACCTCCAGGTATCCCCTCCGGCCTTGCTCCACTGCCCGTCTTCCCACGTCGCTGCATGTGGATCTTACATAGTTCTTTGCCCAAAATGTAGCTCGTCCGACTTCTTTGTCACTAGCAAGGGACTTAGGCAATGAGACCCTATCTCCCCATTACTTTTCAATCTTGTAGTAGATAATCTTACCAGAATGCTTTATAAAGCTGCTCAGAGTGACCTGATAAGTGGGCTCTGCCCTGAGGGGTCATCTGCCTCCAATATGCAGATGACACCATCCTCTTCTTGGAAGACAATCTTGACAAGGCTAGTAACATGAAAACTATCCATCAATGCTTTGAACAAGTGTCAGGCATGAGGATCATTATAGTAAGAGTGAACTCATCACCTTAGGAATGGATGCAGACAGGTCTTCTACTTTTGCTGACATTTTTAGCTATGTTATAGGGAAATTACCTATAAAGTACCTAGGAGTCCCTCTCCACTTTGATAAGCTGAGGAGAGAAGACATCCAACCTATTATAGACAAAATCCTTAAGAGGATGGCTGGCTGGAGAGGAAAATTACTGTCCTATGCAACTAGGCTTACTCGTATTAAAGCCTACCTTTCTAGTATCCCAGTATACCTTCTTTCCTTCTTCAAATTCCCTAAATGGGCACTTGATTTGATTAACACTCAGTTATCTCATTGCTTGTGGAATGATTTTGAAGGGAATAGGAAATTACATCTGGCCAACTAGCACCTAGTGTGTATGCAAAAAGAACATGGAAGTTTGGGAGTCCCCAACTTCAGAGATGTCAACATGTGCCTCTTGGGGAACTGGGTAAAAAGATATATTTTAGATGAAGGCAAGATTTGGAGGAATATAGTTGACAAGAAATATATCAAGAACTCCCCAAACATTTTTGCCAGTAAAACACCTAAGCCATCTAAATTCTGGCAAGGAGTCCTCTGGGCCTGTAAAGCCCTAAAGTTTGGCTATAAATGGCAAGTAGGTGATGGGAAGAAGATTAACTTCTGGGAAGATACCTGGTTTGGCACTTCCCCCCTCTCTGTCCAATTTTGGCCAATTTACACTATATGTGACCAACACTTTATTACTCTATCTGATGTATGGGACGGTAACACCATTAAGTTGACCTTTAGGAGGACCTTCACTGATAAGATGCTAGATTCCTGGATGTGCATCGAGCAGATCCTTCGTAGTGTCTCTTACAATGGGAGTGATGATGCACTCATCTAGCAATATGACTCCAAAGGGGTGTATACTACTACTTCCTTATGCAGCATTATTAACTTCAGAGGGGTCCAGCCCGTATGTATAACATTTGTCTGGTCTGTGGTCTCCCCACCTAGAGTGCAAATTTTTCTCTGGCTCCTCGCCCACAACAAACTAATGACCAGAGATAATTTGGATAAGAGAAAGATGGGAAAACCTTTGACCTGTGAATTTTGTTCTGATAATGAAAGCATTGATCACCTCTTTTTTAGTTGTGTTGTAGCTCTAAACATCTGGAAGGATGTGTCTGCTTTCTTTGGAATTCCTATAGGGCAAGACTACATGTCTATAGCAAGGTTTTGGCCAGCTAGCAAGAAACAATGTGCTCTATTTGTGCTTCTATATTGTGGGGCATCTGGAAAACTAGAAATGCACATGTGTTTAAAAATGCTATCTGGTCTGATGTTAAACAGGTTTGGAGGCGTATCCTCTCGATGATCAAGAAATGGATGATCCTGTTCAAAAAGG
This sequence comes from Triticum aestivum, assembly GCF_018294505.1. NCBI lineage: Eukaryota > Viridiplantae > Streptophyta > Magnoliopsida > Poales > Poaceae > Triticum > Triticum aestivum. The sequence goes on along the minus strand of NC_057804.1, from coordinate 641,399,325 downwards.
ACTACCTCCACAAGATCGAGGCATTCATCCAATGGGTCTCGGAGCTGCTCAAAAACCCCTTCCGGTTGTCGATGGGGTGACACATCTAGATCCTGCAAAGGTGCTTAACATGCTTTCTTTGGGCGAAGCTGATGCGCCACGGAGCCCTCCACCTGCTGGGAGCAAGAAGCTGTCTGTGCTCAGCCCGACCACCCCACTGGAGCTGCTGTTGCCGCAGTCTCCAGAACGTTCCCCTTTGAAGAAGGCCAGGTTCAAGGCAACGACACCAGAGAAGATGGGCTCTGTTGCTTGAAGTCTCCAAGCTAATTTGGGTTCTGAGAATAGATAAGACAACACTCTGTAATAGGGACCATTCTCCAGTTCCACTTTTGCTCTTGCTTTTTGAGCAAAATTTTGGGAAATAGCATGCTATGTGTAGTGTCGTAACTACAACCTTTGTTTTTCGTTTTATGAACTCTTCTTTGGTTTGATATATAAAGGTGGAACCGGAGGGCTTTGCCCCTCCTGTTGCTCTAAAAAAATACTCCCTTCGGTTCTTCTTACTCTCTGTATTAAATTTGTGTCTGATTAATCTTTGTAAAGTTTGAGCAAATATATATTAGAAAATATCAACTTCTACAATACCAGAAATATATGGGAAACGCTCGGCTTAAACCGGCGGATCGCATGTGGGCGTCTGCCGCCTCATCCGTGTGACACGTGTCCTGAGTGGGCACACCTACCATTATCTCTTATGTTTTTGCAACTGAACCCTTTTTGTGGTCTCCACACCGAAACAACTCGTATGTTGCAAGATCTGGATCCCTCAAGGGTTATCGCCCGCGCAACCGAGGTACCCCGTCTCCGCTCCCTTTCACCCTCTCGCTCCACTCGCCATGTCACCCCTGCGAGGTCACTGGTGCCGCCCCCAAGCTCCATGGAAGGAATCGGGCGCGCCCGTTGTTGCACTCCACCGCCGCCGTCGAGCTATGCATGGGCGCCGCCAAACGGTTCTGCTCGTCCCGGATCTTCTCCACACCTCGCCATTCCGTAAATGTCACCGATGTGCGTGCCGCCATCGTGGACCAGTTCGCCGCCTCACATTTCTTGAGCCTCTGTATCACCTGCAGCTGGGAGATGCTACCGCCTCATGGGTTGTCTCCTTGCCTATAAAAACAAACTCTGCAACATCGCCTTGTTGTAAAAATATTTCGGCAATAAGGCCTCTGTTGCAAAAAATTCCGCAAAAAGTTCTCTGTTGCAAAAAGTTCCGCAACAAGTTCTCTGTTGCAAAAAATTCCGCAACAAGATGTTAGTTCAAATAATGGAGACATCAATGGGCCGCAGGGTACGCCAGATCTGACGGCTCGCAACCGGGCCGATATTTTATAAAGATTGGCCGGCGGCCGTGTAGCATGCCCTGAAATATATGCAATGAAACTACATTTCATAATGAACCTAACAATGTTGTTTTGACATTGTAAATGTTGATACTTTTTGTATAAGTTTGGTCAAAGTAGAAATACTTTGACTTTAGACAAAACTTACATGCAGAATAATAAGGATAGGAGGAAGTAGTACATGGTAGAGATACATAAGCTGACTACAGCGATTACAAAATAAAGTCTAAAAGAAAAGATCACTTCTTCAAGATCTTCAAACTCTTTCTTCTTCCATGATACGATCTTATAATTTTCTGAAGGCAGCCATACAAAAATAATAAAGATAACAAACCACAGACATGTAAATACTACGAGGGTCCTCCCGTAATTTAAATTTGAGCCACAATGTCAAGGCCACGATGCACGCACGTAGCTATTGAAGTAATCAACCAACATCGGCAAAAGTCGTAACATCGGTATTTCAAGGAAAAA